>NC_142435.1:67100000-67127500 GCF_059453495.1 Arachis ipaensis
GCCGTAATGGCCTCATCTTCGGCAGGCTCCTCCGGTTTTTTTTTCTGTTATTTCTCTGAGCTTTTTTTTTTTTTTTATATATACGTTGTGCTGACCTTCGTTCTTTAAATGACGCTATCCCGAGAAGGACACATAAAGGCGAGCTGTAATGGCGTCATCTTCGGCAGGCTCCTCCGGTTTTTTTTTCGGTTTTTTCTCAGAGTTTTTTTTTTTTATTTATATTACGTTGTGCTGACCTTTGTTCTTTAAATGACGCTATCCCGAGAAGGACACATAAAAGCGAGCCGTAATGGCCTCATCTTCGGCAGGCTCCTCCGGTTTTTTTTCGGTTTTTTCTCAGAGTTTTTTTTTTTTTCTTTTTTACGTTGTGCTGACCTTCGTTCTTTAAATGACGCTATCCCGAGAAGGACACATAAAGGCGAGCCGTAATGGCCTCATCTTCGGCAGGCTCCTCCGGTTTTTTTTCGGTTATTTCTCAAAGTTTTTTTTTTTTTTTTTGTGCTGACCATCGTTCTTTAAATGACGCTATCCCGAGAAGGACACATAAATGCGAGCCGTAATGGCCTCATCTTCGGCAGGCTCCTTCGGTTTTTTTTTCGGTTATTTCTCTGAGTTTTTTTTTTTTTTTTTTTTTTTTTTTTTTTTTTTTTTTTTTTTTTACGTTGGGCTGACCATCGTTTTTTAAATGACGCTATCCCGAGAAGGACACCTAAAGGCGAGCCGTAATGGCCTCATCTTCGGCAGGCTCCTCCGGTTTTTTTTTTCGGTTTTTTCTCAGAGTTTTTTTTTTTATTTATTTATATTACGTTGTGCTTACCTTTGTTCTTTAAATGACGCTATCCCGAGAAGGACACATAAAGGCGAGCCGTAATGGCCTCATCTTCGGCAGGCTCCTCCGGTTTTTTTTTCTGTTATTTCTCTGAGTTTTTTTTTTTTTTTTATATATATATACGTTGTGCTGACCTTCGTTCTTTAAATGACGCTATCCCGAGAAGGACACATAAAGGCGAGCCGTAATGGCCTCATCTTCGGCAGGCTCCTCCGGTTATTTTTTTTCGGTTATTTCTCTGAGTTTTTTTTTTTTTTTTAATACGTTGTGCTGACCTTCGTTCTTTAAATGACGCTATCCCGAGAAGGACACATAAAGGCGAGCTGTAATAGCCTCATCTTCGGCAGGCTCCTCCGGTTTTTTTTTCAGTTTTTTCTCAGAGTTTTTTTTTTTTTTTTTTTTTTTTTTTTTACCTTTTGCTGACCTTCGTTCTTTAAATGACGCTATCCCGAGAAGGACACATAAAGGCGAGCCGTAATGGCCTCATCTTCGGCAGGCTCCTCCGGTTTTTTTTTCCGGTTATTTCTCAGAGTTTTTTTTTTCTTTACGTTGTGCTGACCTTCGTTCTTTAAATGACGCTATCCCGAGAAGGACACATAAAGGCGAGCCGTAATGGCCTCATCTTCGGCAGGCTCCTCCGTTTTTTTTTTTCGGTTATTTCTCAGAGTTTTTTTTTTTTTAATACGTTGTGCTGACCTTCGTTCTTTAAATGACGCTATCCCGAGAAGGACACATAAAGGCGAGCTGTAATGGCGTCATCTTCGGCAGGCTCCTCCGGTTTTTTTTTCGGTTTTTTCTCAGAGTTTTTTTTTTTTATTTATATTACGTTGTGCTGACCTTTGTTCTTTAAATGACGCTATCCCGAGAAGGACACATAAAGGCGAGCCGTAATGGCCTCATCTTCGGCAGGCTCCTCCGGTTTTTTTTCGGTTTTTTTTCGGTTTTTTCTCAGAGTTTTTTTTTTTTTTCTTTTTTACGTTGTGCTGACCTTCGTTCTTTAAATGACACTATCCCGAGAAGGACACATAAAGGCGAGCCGTAATGGCCTCATCTTCGGCAGGCTCCTCCGTTTTTTTTTTCGGTTATTTCTCAAAGTTTTTTTTTTTTGTGCTGACCATCGTTCTTTAAATGACGCTATCCCGAGAAGGACACATAAAGGCGAGCCGTAATGGCCTCATCTTCGGCAGGCTCCTTCGGTTTTTTTTTTCGGTTATTTCTCTGAGTTTTTTTTTTTTTTTTACGTTGGGCTGACCATCGTTTTTTAAATGACGCTATCCCGAGAAGGACACCTAAAGGCGAGCCGTAATGGCCTCATCTTCGGCAGGCTCCTCCGGTTTTTTTTTTCGGTTATTTCTCTGAGTTTTTTTTTTTTTTTTTTATGTTGTGCTGACCATCGTTCTTTAAATTACGCTATTTCGAGAAGGACACCTAAAGGCGAGCCGTAATGGCCTCATCTTCGGCAGGCTCCTCCGGTTTTTTTTTTCGGTTATTTCTCTGAGTTTTTTTTTTTTTTTTTTTTAGATATATATATATACGTTGTGCTTACCTTCGTTCTTTAAATGACGCTATCCCGAGAAGGACACATAAACGCGAGCTGTAATGGCCTCATCTTCGGCAGGCTCCTCCGGTTTTTTTTTTCGGTTTTTTCTCAGAGTTTTTTTTTTTTTTTTTTTTTTTTTTTTTTTTTTTTTTTTTTTTTTACGTTGTGCTGACCTTCGTTCTTTAAATGACGCTATCCCGAGAAGGACACATAAAGGCGAGCTGTAATGGCGTCATCTTCGGCAGGCTCCTTCGGTTTTTTCTCAGAGTTTTTTTTTTTTATTTATTTATATTACGTTGTGCTGACCTTTGTTCTTTAAATGACGCTATCCCGAGAAGGACACATAAAGGCGAGCCGTAATGGCCTCATCTTCGGCAAGCTCCTCCGGTTTTTTTTTCTGTTATTTCTCTGAGTTTTTTTTTTTTTTTTTTTTTTTATATATATATACGTTGTGCTGACCTTCGTTCTTTAAATGACGCTATCCCGAGAAGGACACATAAAGGCGAGCCGTAATGGCCTCATCTTCGGCAGCCTCCTCCGGTTATTTTTTTTCGGTTATTTCTCAGAGTTTTTTTTTTTCTTTACGTTGTGCTGACCTTCGTCCTTTAAATGACGCTATCCCGAGAAGGACACATAAAGGCGAGCCGTAATGGCCTCATCTTCGGCAGGCTCCTCCGGTTTTTTTTTCGGTTATTTCTCTGAGTTTTTTTTTTTCTTTTTTACGTTGTGCTGACCTTCGTTCTTTAAATGACGCTATCCCGAGAAGGACACATAAAGGCGAGCCGTAATGGCCTCATCTTCGGCAGGCTCCTCCGGTTTTTTTTTCTGTTATTTCTCTGAGTTTTTTTTTTTTTATTTACGTTGGGCTGACCATCGTTTTTTAAATGACGCTATCCCGAGAAGGACACCTAAAGGCGAGCCGTAATGGCCTCATCTTCGGCAGGCTCCTCCGGTTTTCTTTTTTCGGTTATTTCTCTGAGTTTTTTTTTTTTTTTTTTTTTTTTTTTTTTTTTTTTTTTTTTTTTTTTTTTTTTTTTTTACGTTGTGCTGACCATCGTTCTTTAAATGACGCTATCCCGAGAGGGACACCTAAAGGCGAGCCGTAATGGCCTCATCTTCGGCAGGCTCCTCCGGTTTTTTTTTTCGGTTATTTCTCCGAGTTTTTTTTTTTTTTTAATACATTGTGCTGACCTTCGTTCTTTAAATGACGCTATCCCGAGAAGGACACATAAAGGCGAGCTGTAATAGCCTCATCTTCGGCAGGCTCCTCCAGTTTTTTTTTCAGTTTTTTCTCAGAGTTTTTTTTTTTTTTTTTTTACGTTTTGCTGACCTTCGTTCTTTAAATGACGCTATCCCGAGAAGGACACATAAAGGCGAGCCGTAATGGCCTCATCTTCGGCAGGCTCCTCCGGTTTTTTTTTTCGGTTATTTCTCAGAGTTTTTTTTTTCTTTACGTTGTGCTGACCTTCGTTCTTTAAATGACGCTATCCCGAGAAGGACACATAAAGGCGAGCCGTAATGGCCTCATCTTCGGCAGGCTCCTCCGGTTTTTTTTTTCGGTTATTTCTCTGAGTTTTTTTTTATTTATATACGTTGTGCTGACCTTCGTTCTTTAAATGACGCTATCCCGAGAAGGACACATAAAGGCGAGCTGTAATGGCCTCATCTTCGGCAGGCTCCTCCGGTTTTTTTTTCGGTTTTTTCTCAGAGTTTTTTTTTTATTTATTTATATTACGTTGTGCTGACCTTTGTTCTTTAAATGACGCTATCCCGAGAAGGACACATAAAGGCGAGCCGTAATGGCCTCATCTTCGGCAGGCTCCTCCGGTTTTTTTTCTGTTATTTCTCTGAGTTTTTTTTTTTTCTTTTTTACGTTGTGCTGACCTTCGTTCTTTAAATGACGCTATCCCGAGAAGGACACATAAAGGCGAGCCGTAATGGCCTCATCTTCGGCAGGCTCCTCCGGTTTTTTTTTCTGTTATTTCTCTGAGTTTTTTTTTTTTATTTACGTTGGGCTGACCATCGTTTTTTAAATGACGCTATCCCGAGAAGGACACCTAAAGGCGAGCCGTAATGGCCTCATCTTCGGCAGGCTCCTCCGGTTTTTTTTTTCGGTTATTTCTCTGAGTTTTTTTTTTTTTCTTTTTTACGTTGTGCTGACCTTCGTTCTTTAAATGACGCTATCCCGAGAAGGACACATAAAGGCGAGCCGTAATGGCCTCATCTTCGGCAGGCTCCTCCGGTTTTTTTTTCTGTTATTTCTCTGAGTTTTTTTTTTTTTTATTTACGTTGGGCTGACCATCGTTTTTTAAATGACGCTATCCCGAGAAGGACACCTAAAGGCGAGCCGTAATGGCCTCATCTTCGGCAGGCTCCTCCGGTTTTCTTTTTTCGGTTATTTCTCTGAGTTTTTTTTTTTTTTTTTTTTTTTTTTTTTTTTTTTTTTTTTTTTTTTACGTTGTGCTGACCATCGTTCTTTAAATGACGCTATCCCGAGAGGGACACCTAAAGGCGAGCCGTAATGGCCTCATCTTCGGCAGGCTCCTCCGGTTTTTTTTTTCGGTTATTTCTCTGAGTTTTTTTTTTTTTTTTAATACATTGTGCTGACCTTCGTTCTTTAAATGACGCTATCCCGAGAAGGACACATAAAAGGCGAGCTGTAATAGCCTCATCTTCGGCAGGCTCCTCCAGTTTTTTTTTCAGTTTTTTCTCAGAGTTTTTTTTTTTTTTTTTTTTTTTTTTTTTTTTTTTTTTTTTTTTTTTTTTTTTTTTTTTTACGTTTTGCTGACCTTCGTTCTTTAAATGACGCTATCCCGAGAAGGACACATAAAGGCGAGCCGTAATGGCCTCATCTTCGGCAGGCTCCTCCGGTTTTTTTTTTCGGTTATTTCTCAGAGTTTTTTTTTTCTTTACGTTGTGCTGACCTTCGTTCTTTAAATGACGCTATCCCGAGAAGGACACATAAAGGCGAGCCGTAATGGCCTCATCTTCGGCAGGCTCCTCCGGTTTTTTTTTTCGGTTATTTCTCTGAGTTTTTTTTTATATATATACGTTGTGCTGACCTTCGTTCTTTAAATGACGCTATCCCGAGAAGGACACATAAAGGCGAGCTGTAATGGCCTCATCTTCGGCAGGCTCCTCCGGTTTTTTTTTCGGTTTTTTCTCAGAGTTTTTTTTTTATTTATTTATATTACGTTGTGCTGACCTTTGTTCTTTAAATGACGCTATCCCGAGAAGGACACATAAAGGCGAGCCGTAATGGCCTCATCTTCGGCAGGCTCCTCCGGTTTTTTTTTCTGTTATTTCTCTGAGTTTTTTTTTTTTTTTTTTTTATATATATACGTTGTGCTGACCTACGTTCTTTAAATGACGCTATCCCGAGAAGGACACATAAAGGCGAGCCGTAATGGCCTCATCTTCGGCAGGCTCCTCCGGTTTTTTTTTTTCGGTTATTTCTTTGAGTTTTTTTTTTTTTTTTTTTTTTTTTTTTTTTTTTTACGTTGTGCTGACCATCGTTCTTTAAATGACGCTATCCCGAGAAGGACACCTAAAGGCGAGCCGTAATGGCCTCATCTTCGGCAGGCTCCTCCGGTTTTTTTTTTCGGTTATTCCTCTGAGTTTTTTTTTTTTTTTTTTTTTTTTTTTTTTTTTTAATACGTTGTGCTGACCTTCGTTCTTTAAATGACGCTATCCCGAGAAGGACACATAAAGGCGAGCTGTAATAGCCTCATCTTCGGCAGGCTCCTCCGGTTTTTTTTTTCAGTTTTTTCTCAGAGTTTTTTTCTTTTTTTTTTTTTTTTTTTTTTTTTTTTTTTTTTTTACGTTTTGCTGACCTTCGTTCTTTAAATGACGCTATCCCGAGAAGGACACATAAAGGCGAGCCGTAATGGCCTCATCTTCTGCAGGCTCCTCCGGTTTTTTTTTTCGGTTATTTCTCAGAGTTTTTTTTTTCTTTACGTTGTGCTGACCTTCGTTCTTTAAATGACGCTATCCCGAGAAGGACACATAAAGGCGAGCCGTAATGGCCTCATCTTCGGCAGGCTCCTCCGGTTTTTTTTTTCGGTTATTTCTCTGAGTTTTTTTTTTTTTTTTTAATACGTTGTGCTGACCTTCGTTCTTTAAATGACGCTATCCCGAGAAGGACACATAAAGGCGAGCCGTAATGGCCTCATCTTCGGCAGGCTCCTCCGATTTTTTTTCCGTTATTTCTCTGAGTTTTTTTTTTTTTTTTTTTTTTTTTTTTTTTTTTTTTTTTTTTTTTTTTTTTTTTTTTTTTTTTTTACGTTGTGCTGACCTTCGTTCTTTAAATGACGCTATCCCGAGAAGGACACATAAAGGCGAGCTGTAATGGCGTCATCTTCGGCAGGCTCCTCCGGTTTTTTTTTTCGGTTTTTTCTCAGAGTTTTTTTTTTTATTTATATTACGTTGTGCTGACCTTTGTTCTTTAAATGACGCTATCCCGAGAAGGACACATAAAGGCGAGCCATAATGGCCTCATCTTCGGCAGGCTCCTCCGGTTTTTTTTCGGTATTTTCTCAGAGTTTTTTTTTTTTTTTTTTTTTTTTACGTTGTGCTGACCTTCGTTCTTTAAATGACGCTATCCCGAGAAGGACACATAAAGGCGAGCCGTAATGGCCTCATCTTCGGCAGGCTCCTCCGGTTTTTTTTTCGGTTATTTCTCAAAGTTTTTTTTTTTTTTTGTGCTGACCATCGTTCTTTAAATGACGCTATCCCGAGAAGGACACATAAAGGCGAGCTGTAATGGCCTCATCTTCGGCAGGCTCCTCCGGTTTTTTGTCGGTTTTTTCTCAGAGTTTTTTTTTTTTTTACGTTGTGCTGACCTTCGTTCTTTAAATGACGCTATCCCGAGAAGGACACCTAAAGGCGAGCCGTAATGGCCTCATCTTCGGCAGGCTCCTCCGGTTTTTTTTTTCGGTTATTTCTCTGAGTTTTTTTTTTTTTTATGTTGTGCTGACCATCGTTCTTTAAATTACGCTATTTCGAGAAGGACACCTAATCGCGAGCCGTAATGGCCTCATCTTCGGCAGGCTCCTCCGGTTTTTTTTTTTCGGTTATTTCTCTGAGTTTTTTTTTTTATTTATATTACGTTGTGCTGACCTTTGTTCTTTAAATGACGCTATCCCGAGAAGGACACATAAAGGCGAGCCGTAATGGCCTCATCTTTGGCAGGCTCCTCCGGTTTTTTTTCGGTTTTTTCTCAGAGTTTTTTTTTTTTTTTTCTTTTTTACGTTGTGCTGACCTTCGTTCTTTAAATGACGCTATCCCGAGAAGGACACATAAAGGCGAGCCGTAATGGCCTCATCTTCGGCAGGCTCCTCCGGTTTTTTTTTCGGTTATTTCTCAAAGTTTTTTTTTTTTTTTTTTTTTGTGCTGACCATCGTTCTTTAAATGACGCTATCCCGAGAAGGACACATAAAGGCGAGCCGTAATGGCCTCATCTTCGGCAGGCTCCTTCGGTTTTTTTTTTCGGTTATTTCTCTAAGTTTTTTTTTTTTTTTTTTTTTTTTTTTTTTTTTTTTTTTTTTTTTTACGTTGGGCTGACCATCGTTTTTTAAATGACGCTATCCCGAGAAGGACACCTAAAGGCGAGCCGTAATGGCCTCATCTTCGGCAGGCTCCTCCGATTTTTTTTTTCGGTTATTTCTCTGAGTTTTTTTTTTTTTTTTTTATGTTGTGCTGACCATCGTTCTTTAAATTACGCTATTTCGAGAAGGACACCTAAAGGCGAGCCGTAATGGCCTCATCTTCGGCAGGCTCCTCCGGTTTTTTTTTTCGGTTATTTCTCTGAGTTTTTTTTTTATATATATATATATATACGTTGTGCTTACCTTCGTTCTTTAAATGACGCTATCCCGAGAAGGACACATAAACGCGAGCTGTAATGGCCTCATCTTCGGCAGGCTCCTCCGGTTTTTTTTTCGGTTTTTTCTCAGAGTTTTTTTTTTTTTTTTTTTTTTTTTTTTTTATTACGTTGTGCTGACCTTCGTTCTTTAAATGACGCTATCCCGAGAAGGACACATAAAGGCGAGCTGTAATGGCGTCATCTTCGGCAGGCTCCTCCGGTTTTTTTTTCGGTTTTTTCTCAGAGTTTTTTTTTTTATTTATTTATATTACGTTGTGCTGACCTTTGTTCTTTAAATGACGCTATCCCGAGAAGGACACATAACGGCGAGCCGTAATGGCCTCATCTTCGGCAGGCTCCTCCGGTTTTTTTTTCTGTTATTTCTCTGAGTTTTTTTTTTTTTTTTTTTATATATATATACGTTGTGCTGACCTTCGTTCTTTAAATGACGCTATCCCGAGAAGGACACATAAAGGCGAGCCGTAATGGCCTCATCTTCGGCAGGCTCCTCCGGTTATTTTTTTTCGGTTATTTCTCAGAGTTTTTTTTTTCTTTACGTTGTGCTGACCTTCGTCCTTTAAATGACGCTATCCCGAGAAGGACACATAAAGGCGAACCGTAATGGCCTCATCTTCGGCAGGCTCCTCCGGTTTTTTTTTTCGGTTATTTCTCTGAGTTTTTTTTTTTTTTTTTTTTTTTTTTTTTTTTTTTTTTTTTTTTTTACGTTGTGTTGACCTTCGTTCTTTAAATGACGCTATCCCGAGAAGGACACATAAAGGCGAGCCGTAATGGCCTCATCTTCGGCAGGCTCCTCCGGTTTTTTTTTCTGTTATTTCTCTGAGTTTTTTTTTTTTTTTTATTTACGTTGGGCTGACCATCGTTTTTTAAATGACGCTATCCCGAGAAGGACACCTAAAGGCGAGCCGTAATGGCCTCATCTTCGGCAGGCTCCTCCGGTTTTTTTTTTCGGTTATTTCTCTGAGTTTTTTTTTTTTTTTTACGTTGTGCTGACCATCGTTCTTTAAATGACGCTATCCCGAGAAGGACACCTAAAGGCGAGCCGTAATGGCCTCATCTTCGGCAGGCTCCTCCGGTTTTTTTTCGGTTATTTCTCTGAGTTTTTTTTTTTTTTTTTTTATATATATACGTTGTGCTGACCTTCGTTCTTTAAATGACGCTATCCCGAGAAGGACACATAAAGGCGAGCCGTAATGGCCTCATCTTCGGCAGCCTCCTCCGGTTATTTTTTTTCGGTTATTTCTCAGAGTTTTTTTTTTCTTTACGTTGTGCTGACCTTCGTCCTTTAAATGACGCTATCCCGAGAAGGACACATAAAGGCGAGCCGTAATGGCCTCATCTTCGGCAGGCTCCTCCGGTTTTTTTTTTCGGTTATTTCTCTGAGTTTTTTTTTTCTTTTTTACGTTGTGCTGACCTTCATTCTTTAAATGACGCTATCCCGAGAAGGACACATAAAGGCGAGCCGTAATGGCCTCATCTTCGGCAGGCTCCTCCGGTTTTTTTTTTCGGTTATTTCTCTGAGTTTTTTTTTTTTTTTTTAATACGTTGTGCTGACCTTCGTTCTTTAAATGACGCTATCCCGAGAAGGACACATAAAGGCGAGCCGTAATGGCCTCATCTTCGGCAGGCTCCTCCGATTTTTTTTCCGTTATTTCTCTGAGTTTTTTTTTTTTTTTTTTTTTTTTTTTTTTTTTTTTTTTTTTTTTTTTACGTTGTGCTGACCTTCGTTCTTTAAATGACGCTATCCCGAGAAGGACACATAAAGGCGAGCTGTAATGGCGTCATCTTCGGCAGGCTCCTCCGGTTTTTTTTTTCGGTTTTTTCTCAGAGTTTTTTTTTTTATTTATATTACGTTGTGCTGACCTTTGTTCTTTAAATGACGCTATCCCGAGAAGGACACATAAAGGCGAGCCATAATGGCCTCATCTTCGGCAGGCTCCTCCGGTTTTTTTTCGGTATTTTCTCAGAGTTTTTTTTTTTTTTTTTTTTTTACGTTGTGCTGACCTTCGTTCTTTAAATGACGCTATCCCGAGAAGGACACATAAAGGCGAGCCGTAATGGCCTCATCTTCGGCAGGCTCCTCCGGTTTTTTTTTCGGTTATTTCTCAAAGTTTTTTTTTTTTTTTGTGCTGACCATCGTTCTTTAAATGACGCTATCCCGAGAAGGACACATAAAGGCGAGCTGTAATGGCCTCATCTTCGGCAGGCTCCTCCGGTTTTTTGTCGGTTTTTTCTCAGAGTTTTTTTTTTTTTTACGTTGTGCTGACCTTCGTTCTTTAAATGACGCTATCCCGAGAAGGACACCTAAAGGCGAGCCGTAATGGCCTCATCTTCGGCAGGCTCCTCCGGTTTTTTTTTTCGGTTATTTCTCTGAGTTTTTTTTTTTTTTATGTTGTGCTGACCATCGTTCTTTAAATTACGCTATTTCGAGAAGGACACCTAATCGCGAGCCGTAATGGCCTCATCTTCGGCAGGCTCCTCCGGTTTTTTTTTTTCGGTTATTTCTCTGAGTTTTTTTTTTTATTTATATTACGTTGTGCTGACCTTTGTTCTTTAAATGACGCTATCCCGAGAAGGACACATAAAGGCGAGCCGTAATGGCCTCATCTTTGGCAGGCTCCTCCGGTTTTTTTCGGTTTTTTCTCAGAGTTTTTTTTTTTTTTTTCTTTTTTACGTTGTGCTGACCTTCGTTCTTTAAATGACGCTATCCCGAGAAGGACACATAAAGGCGAGCCGTAATGGCCTCATCTTCGGCAGGCTCCTCCGGTTTTTTTTTCGGTTATTTCTCAAAGTTTTTTTTTTTTTTTTTTTGTGCTGACCATCGTTCTTTAAATGACGCTATCCCGAGAAGGACACATAAAGGCGAGCCGTAATGGCCTCATCTTCGGCAGGCTCCTTCGGTTTTTTTTTTCGGTTATTTCTCTAAGTTTTTTTTTTTTTTTTTTTTTTTTTTTTTTTTTTTTTTTTTTTTTTTTTTTTTTTTTTTTACGTTGGGCTGACCATCGTTTTTTAAATGACGCTATCCCGAGAAGGACACCTAAAGGCGAGCCGTAATGGCCTCATCTTCGGCAGGCTCCTCCGATTTTTTTTTTCGGTTATTTCTCTGAGTTTTTTTTTTTTTTTTTTATGTTGTGCTGACCATCGTTCTTTAAATTACGCTATTTCGAGAAGGACACCTAAAGGCGAGCCGTAATGGCCTCATCTTCGGCAGGCTCCTCCGGTTTTTTTTTTCGGTTATTTCTCTGAGTTTTTTTTTTATATATATATATATATACGTTGTGCTTACCTTCGTTCTTTAAATGACGCTATCCCGAGAAGGACACATAAACGCGAGCTGTAATGGCCTCATCTTCGGCAGGCTCCTCCGGTTTTTTTTTCGGTTTTTTCTCAGAGTTTTTTTTTTTTTTTTTTTTTTTTTTTATTACGTTGTGCTGACCTTCGTTCTTTAAATGACGCTATCCCGAGAAGGACACATAAAGGCGAGCTGTAATGGCGTCATCTTCGGCAGGCTCCTCCGGTTTTTTTTTCGGTTTTTTCTCAGAGTTTTTTTTTTTATTTATTTATATTACGTTGTGCTGACCTTTGTTCTTTAAATGACGCTATCCCGAGAAGGACACATAACGGCGAGCCGTAATGGCCTCATCTTCGGCAGGCTCCTCCGGTTTTTTTTTCTGTTATTTCTCTGAGTTTTTTTTTTTTTTTTTTTATATATATATACGTTGTGCTGACCTTCGTTCTTTAAATGACGCTATCCCGAGAAGGACACATAAAGGCGAGCCGTAATGGCCTCATCTTCGGCAGGCTCCTCCGGTTATTTTTTTTCGGTTATTTCTCAGAGTTTTTTTTTTCTTTACGTTGTGCTGACCTTCGTCCTTTAAATGACGCTATCCCGAGAAGGACACATAAAGGCGAACCGTAATGGCCTCATCTTCGGCAGGCTCCTCCGGTTTTTTTTTTCGGTTATTTCTCTGAGTTTTTTTTTTTTTTTTTTTTTTTTTTTTTTTTTTTTTTTTTTTTTTTACGTTGTGTTGACCTTCGTTCTTTAAATGACGCTATCCCGAGAAGGACACATAAAGGCGAGCCGTAATGGCCTCATCTTCGGCAGGCTCCTCCGGTTTTTTTTTCTGTTATTTCTCTGAGTTTTTTTTTTTTTTTTATTTACGTTGGGCTGACCATCGTTTTTTAAATGACGCTATCCCGAGAAGGACACCTAAAGGCGAGCCGTAATGGCCTCATCTTCGGCAGGCTCCTCCGGTTTTTTTTTTCGGTTATTTCTCTGAGTTTTTTTTTTTTTTTTACGTTGTGCTGACCATCGTTCTTTAAATGACGCTATCCCGAGAAGGACACCTAAAGGCGAGCCGTAATGGCCTCATCTTCGGCAGGCTCCTCCGGTTTTTTTTCGGTTATTTCTCTGAGTTTTTTTTTTTTTTTTTTTATATATATACGTTGTGCTGACCTTCGTTCTTTAAATGACGCTATCCCGAGAAGGACACATAAAGGCGAGCCGTAATGGCCTCATCTTCGGCAGCCTCCTCCGGTTATTTTTTTTCGGTTATTTCTCAGAGTTTTTTTTTTCTTTACGTTGTGCTGACCTTCGTCCTTTAAATGACGCTATCCCGAGAAGGACACATAAAGGCGAGCCGTAATGGCCTCATCTTCGGCAGGCTCCTCCGGTTTTTTTTTTCGGTTATTTCTCTGAGTTTTTTTTTTCTTTTTTACGTTGTGCTGACCTTCATTCTTTAAATGACGCTATCCCGAGAAGGACACATAAAGGCGAGCCGTAATGGCCTCATCTTCGGCAGGCTCCTCCGGTTTTTTTTTCTGTTATTTCTCTGAGTTTTTTTTTTTTTATTTACGTTGGGCTGACCATCGTTTTTTAAATGACGCTATCCCGAGAAGGACACCTAAAGGCGAGCCGTAATGGCCTCATCTTCGGCAGGCTCCTCCGGTTTTTTTTTTCGGTTATTTCTCTGAGTTTTTTTTTTTTTCTTTTTTTTTTTTTTACGTTGTGCTGACCATCGTTCTTTAAATGACGCTATCCCGAGAAGGACACCTAAAGGCGAGCCGTAATGGCCTCATCTTCGGCAGGCTCCTCCGGTTTTTTTTTTCGGTTATTTCTCTGAGTTTTTTTTTTTTTTTTTTTTTAATACGTTGTGCTGACCTTCGTTCTTTAAATGACGCTATCCCGAGAAGGACACATAAAGGCGAGCTGTAATAGCCTCATCTTCGGCAGGCTCCTCCAGTTTTTTTTTCAGTTTTTTCTCAGTGTTTTTTTTTTTTTTTTTTTTTTTTTTTTTTTTTTTTTTTTTTTTTTTTTTTTTTTTTTTTTTTTTTTTTTTTTTACGTTTTGCTGACCTTCGTTCTTTAAATGACGCTATCCCGAGAAGGACACATAAAGGCGAGCCGTAATGGCCTCATCTTCGGCAGGCTCCTCCGGTTTTTTTTTTTCGGTTATTTCTCAGAGTTTTTTTTTTCTTTACGTTGTGCTGACCTTCGTTCTTTAAATGACGCTATCCCGAGAAGGACACATAAAGGCGAGCCGTAATGGCCTCATTTTCGGCAGGCTCCTCCGGTTTTTTTTTTCGGTTATTTCTCTGAGTTTTTTTTTTTTTTTTTTTTTTTTTTTTTTTTTTTTTTTTTTTTTTTTTTTTACGTTGTCCTGACCTTCGCTCTTTAAATGACGCTATCCCGAGAAGGACACATAAAGGCGAGCCGTAATGGCCTCATCTTCGGCAGGCTCCTCCGGTTTTTTTTCTGTTATTTCTCTGAGTTTTTTTTTTTTTTATATATATATATACGTTGTGCTGACCTTCGTTCTTTAAATGACGCTATCCCGAGAAGGACACATAAAGGCGAGCTGTAATAGCCTCATCTTCGGCAGGCTCCTCCGGTTTTTTTTTTTCAGTTTTTTCTCAGAGTTTTTTTTTTTTTTTTTTTTTTTTTTTTTTTTTTATTATTACGTTTTGCTGACCTTCGTTCTTTAAATGACGCTATCCCGAGAAGGACACATAAAGGCGAGCCGTAATGGCCTCATCTTCTGCAGGCTCCTCCGGTTTTTTTTTTCCGTTATTTCTCAGAGTTTTTTTTTTTTCTTTACGTTGTGCTGACCTTCGTTCTTTAAATGACGCTATCCCGAGAAGGACACATAAAGGCGAGCCGTAATGGCCTCATCTTCGGCAGGCTCCTCCGGTTTTTTTTTTTCGGTTATTTCTCTGAGTTTTTTTTTTTTTTTTTTAATACGTTGTGCTGACCTTCGTTCTTTAAATGACGCTATCCCGAGAAGGACACATAAAGGCGAGCCGTAATGGCCTCATCTTCGGCAGGCTCCTCCGATTTTTTTTCCGTTATTTCTCGGAGTTTTTTTTTTTTTTTTTTTTTTTTTTTTTTTTTTTTTTTTTTTTTTTTTTTTTTTTTTTTTTTTTTTTTACGTTGTGCTGACCTTCGTTCTTTAAATGACGCTATCCCGAGAAAGACACATAAAGGCGAGCTGTAATGGCGTCATCTTCGGCAGGCTCCTCCGGTTTTTTTTTCGGTTTTTTCTCAGAGTTTTTTTTTTATTTATATTACGTTGTGCTGACCTTTGTTCTTTAAATGACGCTATCCCGAGAAGGACACATAAAGGCGAGCCATAATGGCCTCATCTTCGGCAGGCTCCTCCGGTTTTTTTTCGGTTTTTTCTCAGAGTTTTTTTTTTTTTTTTTTTTTTACGTTGTGCTGACCTTCGTTCTTTAAATGACGCTATCCCGAGAAGGACACATAAAGGCGAGCCGTAATGGCCTCATCTTCGGCAGGCTCCTCCGGTTTTTTTTTCGGTTATTTCTCAAAGTTTTTTTTTTTTTTTTTTTTTTTTTGTGCTGACCATCGTTCTTTAAATGACGCTATCCCGAGAAGGACACATAAAGGCGAGCCGTAATGGCCTCATCTTCGGCAGGCTCCTCCGGTTTCTTTTCGGTTATTTCTGAGTTTTTTTTTTTTTTTTTTTTACGTTGTGCTGACCTTCGTTCTTTAAATGACGCTATCCCGAGAAGGACACATAAAGGCGAGCCATAATGGCCTCATCTTCGGCAGGCTCCTCCGGTTTTTTTTCGGTTTTTTCTCAGAGTTTTTTTTTTTTTTTTTTTTTTTTTTTTTTTTTACTTTGTGCTGACCTTTGTTCTTTAAATGACGCTATCCCGAGAAGGACACATAAAGGCGAGCCGTAATGGCCTCATCTTCGGCAGGCTCCTCCGCTTTCTTTTCGGTTATTTCTATGAGTTTTTTTTTTTTTTTTTTTTTTTTTACGTTGTGCTGACCTTCGTTCTTTAAATGACGCTATCCCGAGAAGGACACATAAAGGCGAGCCATAATGGCCTCATCTTCGGCAGGCTCCTCCGGTTTTTTTTCGGTTTTTTCTCAGAGTTTTTTTTTTTTTTTTTTTTTTTTACGTTGTGCTGACCTTTGTTCTTTAAATGACGCTATCCCGAGAAGGAGACATAAAGGCGAGCCGTAATGGAATCATCTTCGGCAGGCTCCTCCGGTTTTTTTTTTCGGTTATTTCTCTGAGTTTTTTTTTTTTTTTTTTTTTTTTTTTTTTTTTTTTTTTTTTTTTTTTTTTTTTTTTTTTTTTTTTTACGTTGTGTTGACCTTCGTTCTTTAAATGACGCTATCCCGAGAAGGACACATAAAGGCGAGCCGTAATGGCCTCATCTTCGGCAGGCTCCTCCGGTTTTTTTTCTGTTATTTCTCTGAGTTTTTTTTTTTTTTTTTATTTACGTTGGGCTGACCATCGTTTTTTAAATGACGCTATCCCGAGAAGGACACCTAAAGGCGAGCCGTAATGGCCTCATCTTCGGCAGGCTCCTCCGGTTTTTTTTTTCGGTTATTTCTCTGAGTTTTTTTTTTTTTTTTTTTTTTTTTTACGTTGTGCTGACCATCGTTCTTTAAATGACGCTATCCCGAGAAGGACACCTAAAGGCGAGCCGTAATGGCCTCATCTTCGGCAGGCTCCTCCGGTTTTTTTTTTCGGTTATTTCTCTGAGTTTTTTTTTTTTTTTTTTTAATACGTTGTGCTGACCTTCGTTCTTTAAATGACGCTATCCCGAGAAGGACACATAAAGGCGAGCTGTAATGGCCTCATCTTCGGCAGGCTCCTCCGGTTTTTTTTTCGGTTTTCTCTCAGAGTTTTTTTTTTTTTTTTTTTTTTTACGTTGTGCTGACCTTTGTTCTTTAAATGACGCTATCCCGAGAAGGACACATAAAGGCGAGCCGTAATGGCCTCATCTTCGGCAGGCTCCTCCGGTTTTTTTCGGTTATTTCTCTGAGTTTTTTTTATTTTTTTTTTTTACGTTGTGCTGACCTTCGTTCTTTAAATGACGCTATCCCGAGAAGGACACATAAAGGCGAGCCGTAATGTCCTCATCTTCGGCAGGCTCCTCCGGTTTTTTTTTTTCGGTTATTTCTCTGAGTTTTTTTTTTTTTTTTTTTTTTTTTCCGTTGTGCTGACCATCGTTCTTTAAATGACGCTATCCAGAGAAGGACACATAAAGGCGAGCTGTAATGGCCTCATCTTCGGCAGGCTCCTCCGGTTTTTTTGTCGGTTTTTTCTCTGGATTTTTTTTTTTTTTTTTTTACGTTGTGCTGACCTTCGTTCTTTAAATGACGCTATCCCGAGAAGGACACATAAAGGCGAGCTGTAATGGCGTCATCTTCGGCAGGCTCCTCCGGTTTTTTTTTCGGTTTTTTCTCAGAGTTTTTTTTTTATTTATATTACGTTGTGCTGACCTTTGTTCTTTAAATGACGCTATCCCGAGAAGGACACATAAAGGCGAGCCATAATGGCCTCATCTTCGGCAGGCTCCTCCGGTTTTTTTTCGGTTTTTTCTCAGAGTTTTTTTTTTTTTTTTTTTTTAGGTTGTGCTGACCTTCGTTCTTTAAATGACGCTATCCCGAGAAGGACACATAAAGGCTAGCCGTAATGGCCTCATCTTCGGCAGGCTCCTCCGGTTTTTTTTTCGGTAATTTCTCAAAGTTTTTTTTTTTTTTTTTTTTTGTGCTGACCATCATTCTTTAAATGACGCTATCCCGAGAAGGACACATAAAGGCGAGCCGTAATGGCCTCATCTTCGGCAGGCTCCTCCGGTTTCTTTTCGGTTATTTCTATGAGTTTTTTTTTTTTTTTTTTTTTTTTTTTTTTTTTTTTTTTTTTTTTTTTTTTTTTTTTTTTACGTTGTGCTGACCTTCGTTCTTTAAATGACGCTATCCCGAGAAGGACACATAAAGGCGAGCCATAATGGCCTCATCTTCGGCAGGCTCCTCCGGTTTTTTTTCGGTTTTTTCTCAGAGTTTTTTTTTTTTTTTTTTTTTTTACGTTGTGCTGACCTTTGTTCTTTAAATGACGCTATCCCGAGAAGGACACATAAAGGCGAGCCGTAATGGCCTCATCTTCGGCAGGCTCCTCCGGTTTTTTTTTCTGTTATTTCTCTGAGTTTTTTTTTTTTTTTTTTTTTTTTTTTTTTTTTTTATATATATACGTTGTGCTGACCTTCGTTCTTTAAATGACGCTATCCCGAGAAGGACACATAAAGGCGAGCCGTAATGGCCACATCTTCGGCAGGCTCCTCCGGTTATTTTTTTTCGGTTATTTCTCAGAGTTTTTTTTTCTTTACGTTGTGCTGACCTTCCTCCTTTAAATGACGCTATCCCGAGAAGGAGACATAAAGGCGAGCCGTAATGGCCTCATCTTCGGCAGGCTCCTCCGATTTTTTTTTTCGGTTATTTCTCTGAGTTTTTTTTTTTTTTTTTTTTTTTTTTTTTTTTTTTTTTTTTTTTTTTTTTACGTTGTGTTGACCTTCGTTCTTTAAATGACGCTATCCCGAGAAGGACACATAAAGGCGAGCCATAATGGCCTCATCTTCGGCAGGCTCCTCCGGTTTTTTTTCGGTTTTTTCTCAGAGTTTTTTTTTTTTTTTTTTTACGTTGTGCTGACCTTCGTTCTTTAAATGACGCTATCCCGAGAAGGACACATAAAGGCGAGCCGTAATGTCCTCATCTTCGGCAGGCTCCTCCGGTTTTTTTTTTTCGGTTATTTCTCTGAGTTTTTTTTTTTTTTTTTTTTTTTTCCGTTGTGCTGACCATCGTTCTTTAAATGACGCTATCCAGAGAAGGACACATAAAGGCGAGCTGTAATGGCCTCATCTTCGGCAGGCTCCTCCGGTTTTTTTGTCGGTTTTTTCTCTGGATTTTTTTTTTTTTTTTTACGTTGTGCTGACCTTCGTTCTTTAAATGACGCTATCCCGAGAAGGACACATAAAGGCGAGCTGTAATGGCGTCATCTTCGGCAGGCTCCTCCGGTTTTTTTTTCGGTTTTTTCTCAGAGTTTTTTTTTTATTTATATTACGTTGTGCTGACCTTTGTTCTTTAAATGACGCTATCCCGAGAAGGACACATAAAGGCGAGCCATAATGGCCTCATCTTCGGCAGGCTCCTCCGGTTTTTTTTCGGTTTTTTCTCAGAGTTTTTTTTTTTTTTTTTTTTTACGTTGTGCTGACCTTCGTTCTTTAAATGACGCTATCCCGAGAAGGACACATAAAGGCTAGCCGTAATGGCCTCATCTTCGGCAGGCTCCTCCGGTTTTTTTTTCGGTAATTTCTCAAAGTTTTTTTTTTTTTTTTTTTGTGCTGACCATCATTCTTTAAATGACGCTATCCCGAGAAGGACACATAAAGGCGAGCCGTAATGGCCTCATCTTCGGCAGGCTCCTCCGGTTTCTTTTCGGTTATTTCTATGAGTTTTTTTTTTTTTTTTTTTTTTTTTTTTTTTTTTTTTTTTTTTTTTTTTTTTTTTTTTTTTTTTTTTTTTTACGTTGTGCTGACCTTCGTTCTTTAAATGACGCTATCCCGAGAAGGACACATAAAGGCGAGCCATAATGGCCTCATCTTCGGCAGGCTCCTCCGGTTTTTTTTCGGTTTTTTCTCAGAGTTTTTTTTTTTTTTTTTTTTTTTTTACGTTGTGCTGACCTTTGTTCTTTAAATGACGCTATCCCGAGAAGGACACATAAAGGCGAGCCGTAATGGCCTCATCTTCGGCAGGCTCCTCCGGTTTTTTTTTCTGTTATTTCTCTGAGTTTTTTTTTTTTTTTTTTTTTTTTTTTTTTTTTTTATATATATACGTTGTGCTGACCTTCGTTCTTTAAATGACGCTATCCCGAGAAGGACACATAAAGGCGAGCCGTAATGGCCACATCTTCGGCAGGCTCCTCCGGTTATTTTTTTTCGGTTATTTCTCAGAGTTTTTTTTTTCTTTACGTTGTGCTGACCTTCCTCCTTTAAATGACGCTATCCCGAGAAGGAGACATAAAGGCGAGCCGTAATGGCCTCATCTTCGGCAGGCTCCTCCGGTTTTTTTTTTCGGTTATTTCTCTGAGTTTTTTTTTTTTTTTTTTTTTTTTTTTTTTTTTTTTTTTTTTTTTTTTTACGTTGTGTTGACCTTCGTTCTTTAAATGACGCTATCCCGAGAAGGACACATAAAGGCGAGCCGTAATGGCCTCATCTTCGGCAGGCTCCTCCGATTTTTTTTCTGTTATTTCTCTGAGTTTTTTTTTTTTTTATTTACGTTGGGCTGACCATCGTTTTTTAAATGACGCTATCCCGAGAAGGACACCTAAAGGCGAGCCGTAATGGCCTCATCTTCGGCAGGCTCCTCCGGTTTTTTTTTTCGGTTATTTCTCTGAGTTTTTTTTTTTTTTTTTTTTTTACGTTGTGCTGACCATCGTTCTTTAAATGACGCTATCCCGAGAAGGACACCTAAAGGCGAGCCGTAATGGCCTCATCTTCGGCAGGCTCCTCCGGTTTTTTTTTCGGTTATTTCTCTGAGTTTTTTTTTTTTTTTTTAATACGTTGTGCTGACCTTCGTTCTTTAAATGACGCTATCCCGAGAAGGACACATAAAGGCGAGCCGTAATGGCCTCATCTTCGGCAGGCTCCTCCGGTTTTTTTTTCGGTTTTCTCTCAGAGTTTTTTTTTTTTTTTTTTTTTTTTTTTTTTTTTTTTTTTTTTTTTTTTTTTTACGTTGTGCTGACCTTCGTTCTTTAAATGACGCTATCCCGAGAAGGACACATAAAGGCGAGCCGTAATGGCCTCATCTTCGGCAGGCTCCTCCGATTTTTTTCGGTTATTTCTCTGAGTTTTTTTTATTTTTTTTTTTTACGTTGTGCTGACCTTCGTTCTTTAAATGACGCTATCCCGAGAAGGACACATAAAGGCGAGCCGTAATGTCCTCATCTTCGGCAGGCTCCTCCGGTTTTTTTTTTCGGTTATTTCTCTGAGTTTTTTTTTTTTTTTTTTTTTTTCCGTTGTGCTGACCATCGTTCTTTAAATGACGCTATCCAGAGAAGGACACATAAAGGCGAGCTGTAATGGCCTCATCTTCGGCAGGCTCCTCCGGTTTTTTTGTCGGTTTTTTCTCCGGTTTTTTTTTTTTTTTTTTTTTTTACGTTGTGCTGACCTTCGTTCTTTAAATGACGCTATCCCGAGAAGGACACATAAAGGCGAGCCGTAATGGCCTCATCTTCGGCAGGCTCCTCCGGTTTTTTTTTCGGTTATTTCTCTGAGTTTTTTTTTTTTTTTTTTTAATACGTTGTGCTGACCTTCGTTCTTTAAATGACGCTATCCCGAGAAGGACACATAAAGGCGAGCTGTAATGGCCTCATCTTCGGCAGGCTCCTCCGGTTTTTTTTTCGGTTTTCTCTCAGAGTTTTTTTTTTTTTTTTTTTTTACGTTGTGCTGACCTTCGTTCTTTAAATGACGCTATCCCGAGAAGGACACATAAAGGCGAGCCGTAATGGCCTCATCTTCGGCAGGCTCCTCCGGTTTTTTTCGGTTATTTCTCTGAGTTTTTTTTATTTTTTTTTTTACGTTGTGCTGACCTTCGTTCTTTAAATGACGCTATCCCGAGAAGGACACATAAAGGCGAGCCGTAATGTCCTCATCTTCGGCAGGCTCCTCCGGTTTTTTTTTTCGGTTATTTCTCTGAGTTTTTTTTTTTTTTTTTTTTCCGTTGTGCTGACCATCGTTCTTTAAATGACGCTATCCAGAGAAGGACACATAAAGGCGAGCTGTAATGGCCTCATCTTCGGCAGGCTCCTCCGGTTTTTTTGTCGGTTTTTTCTCTGGATTTTTTTTTTTTTTTTTTTTTACGTTGTGCTGACCTTCGTTCTTTAAATGACGCTATCCCGAGAAGGACACATAAAGGCGAGCTGTAATGGCGTCATCTTCGGCAGGCTCCTCCGGTTTTTTTTTCGGTTTTTTCTCAGAGTTTTTTTTTTATTTATATTACGTTGTGCTGACCTTTGTTCTTTAAATGACGCTATCCCGAGAAGGACACATAAAGGCGAGCCATAATGGCCTCATCTTCGGCAGGCTCCTCCGGTTTTTTTTCGGTTTTTTCTCAGAGTTTTTTTTTTTTTTTTTTTTTTACGTTGTGCTGACCTTCGTTCTTTAAATGACGCTATCCCGAGAAGGACACATAAAGGCGTGCCGTAATGGCCTCATCTTCGGCAGGCTCCTCCGGTTTTTTTTTCGGTTATTTCTCAAAGTTTTTTTTTTTTTTTGTGCTGACCATCGTTCTTTAAATGACGCTATCCCGAGAAGGACACATAAAGGCGAGCCGTAATGGCCACATCTTCGGCAGGCTCCTCCGGTTATTTTTTTTCGGTTATTTCTCAGAGTTTTTTTTTTCTTTACGTTGTGCTGACCTTCGTCCTTTAAATGACGCTATCCCGAGAAGGAGACATAAAGGCGAGCCGTAATGTCCTCATCTTCGGCAGGCTCCTCCGGTTTTTTTTTTCGGTTATTTCTCTGAGTTTTTTTTTTTTTTTTTTTTTTTTTTTTTTTTTTTTTTTTTTTTTTTTTTTTACGTTGTGTTGACCTTCGTTCTTTAAATGACGCTATCCCGAGAAGGACACATAAAGGCGAGCCGTAATGGCCTCATCTTCGGCAGGCTCCTCCGGTTTTTTTCTGTTATTTCTCTGAGTTTTTTTTTTTTTTTTATTTACGTTGGGCTGACCATCGTTTTTTAAATGACGCTATCCCGAGAAGGACACCTAAAGGCGAGCCGTAATGGCCTCATCTTCGGCAGGCTCCTCCGGTTTTTTTTTTCGGTTATTTCTCTGAGTTTTTTTTTTTTTTTTTTTTTTTACGTTGTGCTGACCATCGTTCTTTAAATGACGCTATTGATGACAAGTCATCTTAGCCCATTTTAGCTAGTCTTTTTCTTTTGTTTTCATTAGAATTATGCACTTTCTTAAGCTACAAGCAAGCTAATTGAGTAGATTTTCATGTTTCCCTTGATTGAACCAACCATATGTGAATTCATGCCATTTCATGAGGTTTTGAACTATATTTGTTGCATATTGTGGAAGATTGAATACCTCATGATTTTGAGCAAAACTTTGATTAGTTTGGTTGATCAATGATAGGTGAAGAAGGCTTGGAGAAAGGTTGAAGCAAAGAGGAATGGCTAGGAGTGAAGAGAGGACAATGGAATAAGTGAAAATTGAACCGGGTTGCATGAAGTTAGCCCCAACGTTAGCCCCCTAACTTGGAGGCTAACGTTGGGCATATGAATCACTCTTTGGAAGTAGCCAACGTTAGCTCCAACGTTAGCCCCCTAACTTGGAGGCTAACGTTGGAACTTGAGAGTTTCTCCCTGGGCTACCAACGTTTGCGCCAACGTTAGCCCCCTAACTTGGAGGCTAACGTTGGCACTTAAATCACAATGGGGGAGTAGGCAACGTTTGCGCCAATGTTAGCCCCCTAACGTGGAGGCTAACGTTGGCACCAATCACACCAAGCAAGGCCAACGTTAGGGTCAAAGTTAGACCCCTAACGTTGGCGCCAACGTCTAAACCAGAAGAATGTGGTTTGCTGATATGAAAAGTTAGGGTCAAAGTTAGACCCCTAACTTTGACCCTAACGTTGAAGACCAACGTTGGCTAACTCCATTTCCGGTTCAATTGGTTCACTTCGGTTCTTCTTCAATCTTCAAGAGCAATCAACCAAGGCCTCTTTCAACCCAATTCCACCAAGAACAAAGGCCCAACTCAAGGCTTGAAGATCATTTTGGAAAGTGTATAAATAGGATAGAATTCAATTTGTTTAGGGAGTTTTTCGGGAGAGTTTTCTTTTAGAGCTTTCCTTTTAGAATTTTCATAAGAGTTTTTGGGAAGCTTTTGTCACTGAGTGAACTTTAATTTCTTGTTTTCATTTGCTTTCAATTTCATTTTACTTTTGTCTTGGATCTTGGATTGGAGAATTGAAGAAATTCTGTTTCAATCTCAATCTTGGATCTCTCTGTTTATTTACTGCTTAATTGAATTTCCGTTTCTGTTACTTACTTCATCTATTCTCTTTGCAATTTACAATTTCCTTGCTATTGTTCTTGTTGGATCTAGGAAGGCATTGAGATCTAGACTTGGTTTTCTAGTCTCTGGGTCCTGAGATCTAAATTCTCATTTCAATTCTCTGTTTAATGCTTTCATTGTTCATTTACTTTGCTGTTATAAGATCCGGTTCAATCCCAACTCCCTTTTCCTCTTCTGTTTGATGCAATTTAGTTTTCCCTTGTTTAAATTCTGCAAATCCTCATCCCAATCCCCTTTACTTTTCAAGCAATTTACATTTCTTGCACTTTAAGATTCTGCGATTTACATTTCTTGCACTTTAAGTTTCTGTCATTTAATTTCTTGTCCTTTAAGTTTCAGCAATTTACTTTCCCGCTCTCTTTAATTTCATGCAATTTACATTCTGCAAATCACAAATCACCCAACCAACACTTGATTCGCTTGACTAAATCAACCACTAAACTAAAATTGCTCAATCCTTCAATCCCTGTGGGATCGACCTCACTTCCGTGAGTTTTTATTACTTGATACGACCCGGTACACTTGCCGGTTAGTTTTGGGTGTTTTGGTAGAAATTCGTTTCTCATCAAAATATCTCATCAAGTTTTTGGCGCCGTTGCCGGGGATTGAATAGATTGACAATGATTAAGTGAGGTGGTGATCTAGATCAAGCATTTTTTTTCTTTTCTGTTTCTTTAATTTTTGACTTGCACACTAACTGTTTGAGACTTTGTCTCTACTAACCCCCACTGCACTCAAGCTACAGAATGCTCTGTGCATCTTTGCTGTTTTGGTTGTATGACATGAACTAAGAGAGAGTTCTCCATCTCTGGAATTTCTGAAGAAGGGCACCAAGAAATGGAGGAGACAGTAAGGAAGTCCATAGTGAGAGGAGAAAAGCTGAGGCACTATGATTTTCAGCCTCCATGATCAAAGAATGAAGGATGTCAAGCTAGTGACAATAAAGAAGCGCTTTGTTGGGAGGCAACCCAACCTGAGGTAGTTTTCTTTTCATAGCTATTTTAATAAAAAGGTTAATTAGTTTTATCTATATTGCAAGAAGCTAAGTTTGGTGTTGCACACCAAAACAATCTAAGGGAGAATGAAAGATTCTAAGTTTGGTGTTTCACCAAAATCCCATCATAAAACACATTCTCAATTTCTGCATAATGCTGGCTTCAAGCATGTTGTATAAACTAGTTAACTATTCTGCTGTTTCCTAGTTTTCAGTTTTGTCATTTTTGAAAAAGAAAAAGAGTTTTACACATGGTTAATCTAATGCATTGGCAAGGTACTAAGTTTGGTGTGCCCACACCAAAGTAAGTACAAAAGCCACAAATAAATCATGCAAGCTAACCATTTTTCAAGTGCTTGGGGAACAAGCAACTTTCAATATCATTGCAGAGGTCCATACAAACTGTTGGAAGGATTAAGCATCATCAACCAAAGAAACAAAAGATGAACATGAAGGCCAGCAATGATGATGATGAGAAGAAGGAAAGAAAGTAAACTTCAACAGGTTGTATTGTTAAGTCATTGTTTTGCATTAAATATTGCTGTGATTGAGAGTTGGATTGTATCCTGATCTACCCTGCCTGTCTGCATAGTATAGTTTCTTTTCTATTTACCCCTGCCTGCATACATAGTATAATTTCTTTCTTTATAATTCAATAAGCAAGATGTTTGATCATTCACAACATTCTTATCTTCAAAACTTGTTTGCACTCAATTTCCAAGAAATGCATCACATGAAAGTTCTTTGAAAAGAAGGATTGAGGAATTAAACAATTTTGAGGCAAGCAAAAGATTAGGAGAAGTGGTGGTTCTGGTTATACGATTTTGTACTGAGGTTGCATGCTTGTGAAAACTTGCATGGGAGCTCATAGGCGGGACATGAAGTTCAAAGAAGTATTGTGGAGATTCTCAAAAATCTATTGATCCAAGAAGCAGCAAACAAAACAAAAGAAAGAAAAGAAAATACAAAAACAAAAAGAACATGGTCCAAGGCTCTGAGCATCAATTACTAGGCAGAAAAGAAAGAAGAAACAATGACTCAAAGAGTTGTTAGCCTAGTAAAATGCTTGTGGTTGAAGTGTGTCAAGGAAAGAGGCTTGAGCAAGTAAATCCTTAGGGGTGCTTTAACACCTAATACCTTAAAACCAACTGGTTTAGGAGTATTGATTGAAAGCTTATCTAAAGAGCCGCTTTGAGACATGATACTTAGAGTCGAGACCAAGGCACAGAAACTATAAGCTGCTTCAAGGTGATTACACATAAAGAGATCTCCATGGTACCATTTGGATGAAAATCCTAAGACCTACGACTCCCAATATGTAAGGACTAGTGAGCACTGAAACCCTTGCATAAGCATATGATTTAGAATTTATCCCACTGATACTTGATCACTTCACTCACTGCACTTTACAAGTGTTCCTCAATCCATCTTAATTGAAAGAACCTTGGAGCATAAATCTATTTCTTGCTTGGGGACAAGCAAGCTTTAAGTTTGGTGTTGTGATGACAAGTCATCTTAGCCCATTTTAGCTAGTCTTTTTCTTTTGTTTTCATTAGAATTATGCACTTTCTTAAGCTACAAGCAAGCTAATTGAGTAGATTTTCATGTTTCCCTTGATTGAACCAACCATATGTGAATTCATGCCATTTCATGAGGTTTTGAACTATATTTGTTGCATATTGTGGAAGATTGAATACCTCATGATTTTGAGCAAAACTTTGATTAGTTTGGTTGATCAATGATAGGTGAAGAAGGCTTGGAGAAAGGTTGAAGCAAAGAGGAATGGCTAGGAGTGAAGAGAGGACAATGGAATAAGTGAAAATTGAACCGGGTTGCATGAAGTTAGCCCCAACGTTAGCCCCCTAACTTGGAGGCTAACGTTGGGCATATGAATCACTCTTTGGAAGTAGCCAACGTTAGCTCCAACGTTAGCCCCCTAACTTGGAGGCTAACGTTGGAACTTGAGAGTTTCTCCCTGGGCTACCAACGTTTGCGCCAACGTTAGCCCCCTAACTTGGAGGCTAACGTTGGCACTTAAATCACAATGGGGGAGTAGGCAACGTTTGCGCCAACGTTAGCCCCCTAACGTGGAGGCTAACGTTGGCACCAATCACACCAAGCAAGGCCAACGTTAGGGTCAAAGTTAGACCCCTAACGTTGGCGCCAACGTCTAAACCAGAAGAATGTGGTTTGCTGATATGAAAAGTTAGGGTCAAAGTTAGACCCCTAACTTTGACCCTAACGTTGAAGACCAACGTTGGCTAACTCCATTTCCGGTTCAATTGGTTCACTTCGGTTCTTCTTCAATCTTCAAGAGCAATCAACCAAGGCCTCTTTCAACCCAATTCCACCAAGAACAAAGGCCCAACTCAAGGCTTGAAGATCATTTTGGAAAGTGTATAAATAGGATAGAATTCAATTTGTTTAGGGAGTTTTTCGGGAGAGTTTTCTTTTAGAGCTTTCCTTTTAGAATTTTCATAAGAGTTTTTGGGAAGCTTTTGTCACTGAGTGAACTTTAATTTCTTGTTTTCATTTGCTTTCAATTTCATTTTACTTTTGTCTTGGATCTTGGATTGGAGAATTGAAGAAATTCTGTTTCAATCTCAATCTTGGATCTCTCTGTTTATTTACTGCTTAATTGAATTTCCGTTTCTGTTACTTACTTCATCTATTCTCTTTGCAATTTACAATTTCCTTGCTATTGTTCTTGTTGGATCTAGGAAGGCATTGAGATCTAGACTTGGTTTTCTAGTCTCTGGGTCCTGAGATCTAAATTCTCATTTCAATTCTCTGTTTAATGCTTTCATTGTTCATTTACTTTGCTGTTATAAGATCCGGTTCAATCCCAACTCCCTTTTC
>NC_142435.1:67165000-67182500 GCF_059453495.1 Arachis ipaensis
GGCCTCATCTTCGGCAGGATCCTCCGGTTTTTTTTTTCGGTTATCTCTCAGAGTTTTTTTTTTTTTTTTTTTACGTTGTGCTGACCTTCGTTCTTTAAATGACGCTATCCCGAAAAGGACACATAAAGGCGAGCTGTAATGGCCTCATTTTCGGCAGGCTCCTTCGGTTTTTTCTCAAGAGTTTTTTTTTTTTTTTTTTTTTTTTTTTTTTTTTTTTTTTTTTTTTTTTTTTTTTTTTTTTTTTTTTTTTACGTTGTGCTGACCTTCGTTCTTTAAATGACGCTATCCCGAGAAGGACACATAAAGGCGAGCCGTAATGTCCTCATCTTCGGCAGGCTCCTCCGGTTTTTTTTTCGGTTATTTCTCTGAGTTTTTTTTTTCTTTTTTTTTTTTTTTTCCGTTGTGCTGACCATCGTTCTTTAAATGACGCTATCCAGAGAAGGACACATAAAGGCGAGCTGTAATGGCCTCATCTTCGGCAGGCTCCTCCGGTTTTTTTGTCGGTTTTTTCTCTGGGTTTTTTTTTTTTTTTTATTACGTTGTGCTGACCTTCGTTCTTTAAATGACGTTATCCCGAGAAGGACACATAAAGGCGAGCTGTAATGGCCTCATCTTCGGCAGGCTCCTCCGGTTTTTTTTCGGTTATTTCTCTGAGTTTTTTTTTTTATTTTTTATTTTTACGTTGTGCTGACCATCGTTCTTTAAATGTTTAAATGACGCTATCCCGAGAAGGACACCTAAATTTGAGCCGTAATGGCCTCATCTTCGGCAGGCTCCTCCGGTTTTTTTTTTTTTTACGTTGTGCTGACCTTCGTTCTTTAAATGACGCTATCCCGAGAAGGACACATAAAGGCGAGCCGTAATGTCCTCATCTTCGGCAGTCTCCTCCGGTTTTTTTTTTCGGTTATTTCTCTGAGTTTTTTTTTTCTTTTTTCTTTTTTTTTTTTTTTCCGTTGTGCTGACCATCGTTCTTTAAATGACGCTATCCAGAGAAGGACACATAAAGGCGAGCTGTAATGGCCTCATCTTCGGCAGGCTCCTCCGGTTTTTTTTGTCGGTTTTTTCTCAGAGTTTTTTTTTTTTTTTTTTTTTTGTTTTTTTTTTTTTACGTTGTGCTGACCTTCGTTCTTTAAATGACGCTATCCCGAGAAGGACACATAAAGGCGAGCTGTAATGGCCTCATCTTCGGCAGGCTCCTCCGGTTTTTTTTCGGTTATTTCTCTGAGTTTTTTTTTTTTTTTTATTACGTTGTGCTGACCATCGTTCTTTAAATGTTTAAATGACGCTATCCTGAGAAGGACACCTAAATTTGAGCCGTAATGGCCTCATCTTCGGCAGGCTCCTCCGGTTTTTTTTTTCGGTTATTTGTCTGAGTTTTTTTTTTTTTTTTACGTTGTGCTGACCTTCGTTCTTTAAATGACGCTATCCCGAGAAGGACACATAAAGGCGAGCTGTAATGGCCTCATCTTCGGTAGGCTCCTCCGGTTTTTTTTCGGTTTTTTCTCAGAGTTTTTTTTTTTTTTTTTTTTTTTTTTTTTTTTTTTTTTTTTTTTTTACGTTGTGCTGACCTTCGTTCTTTAAATGACGCTATCCCGAGAAGGACACATAAAGGCGAGCTGTAATGGCCTCATCTTCGGCAGGCTCCTCCGGTTTTTTTTCGGTTATTTCTCTGAGTTTTTTTTTTTTTTTTTTATTACGTTGTGCTGACCATCGTTCTTTAAATGTTTAAATGACGCTATCCTGAGAAGGACACCTAAATTTGAGCCGTAATGGCCTCATCTTCGGCAGGCTCCTCCGGTTTTTTTTTTCGGTTATTTCTCTGAGTTTTTTTTTTTTTTTATTACGTTGTGCTGACCTTCGTTCTTTAAATGACGCTATCCCGAGAAGGACACATAAAGGCGAGCTGTAATGGCCTCGTCTTCGGCAGGCTCCTCCGGTTTTTTTTCGGTTATTTCTCTGAGTTTTTTTTTTATTTTTTATTTTTACGTTGTGCTGACCATCGTTCTTTAAATGTTTAAATGACGCTATCCCGAGAAGGACACCTAAATTTGAGCCATAATGGCCTCATCTTCGGCAGGCTCCTCCGGTTTTTTTTTTTTTTACGTTGTGCTGACCTTCGTTCTTTAAATGACGCTATCCCGAGAAGGACACATAAAGGCGAGCCGTAATGGCCTCATCTTTGGCAGGCTCCTCCGGTTTTTTTTTTCGGTTATTTCTCTGAGTTTTTTTTTTTTTTTTTTTTTTTTTTTTTACGTTTTGCTGACCTTCGCTCTTTAAATGATGCTATCCCGAGAAGGACACATAAAGGCGAGCCGTAATGGCCTCATCTTCGGCAGGCTCCTCCGATTTTTTTTTCGGTTATTTCTCTGAGTTTTTTTTTTTTTTTTTTTTTTTTTTACGTTGTGCTGACCTTCGTTCTTTAAATGACGCTATCCCGAGAAGGACACATAAAGGCAAGCTGTAATGGCCTCATCTTCGGCAGGCTCCTCCGGTTTTTTTTTTTCGGTTTTCTCTCAGAGTTTTTTTTTTTTTTTTTACGTTGTGCTGACCTTCGTTCTTTAAATGACGCTATCCCGAAAAGGACACATAAAGGCGAGCTGTAATGGCCTCATCTTCGGCAGGCTCCTTCGGTTTTTTCTCAAGAGTTTTTTTTTTTTTTTTTTTTTTTTTTTTTTTTTTTTTTACGTTGTGCTGACCTTCGTTCTTTAAATGACGCTATCCCGAGAAGGACACATAAAGGCGAGCCGTAATGTCCTCATCTTCGGCAGGCTCCTCCGGTTTTTTTTCGGTTATTTCTCTGAGTTTTTTTTTTCTTTTTTATTACGTTGTGCTGACCATCGTTCTTTAAATGTTTAAATGACGCTATCCTGAGAAGGACACCTAAATTTGAGCCGTAATGGCCTCATCTTCGGCAGGCTCCTCCGGTTTTTTTTTTCGGTTATTTCTCTGAGTTTTTTTTTTTTTTTTTACGTTGTGCTGACCTTCGTTCTTTAAATGACGCTATCCCGAGAAGGACACATAAAGGCGAGCTGTAATGGCCTCATCTTCGGTAGGCTCCTCCGGTTTTTTTTCGGTTTTTTCTCAGAGTTTTTTTTTTTTTTTTTTTTTTTTTTTTTTTTTTTTTTTTTTTTTTTTTTTTTTTTTTACGTTGTGCTGACCTTCGTTCTTTAAATGACGCTATCCCGAGAAGGACACATAAAGGCGAGCCGTAATGGCCTCATCTTCGGCAGGCTCCTCCGGTTTTTTTTCGGTTATTTCTCTGAGTTTTTTTTATTTTTTTTTTACGTTGTGCTGACCTTCGTTCTTTAAATGACGCTATCCCGAGAAGGACACATAAAGGCGAGCTGTAATGGCCTCATCTTCGGCAGGCTCCTCCGGTTTTTTTGTCGGTTTTTTCTCTGGGTTTTTTTTTTTTTTTTTTTTATTACGTTGTGCTGACCTTCGTTCTTTAAATGACGCTATCCCGAGAAGGACACATAAAGGCGAGCTGTAATGGCCTCATCTTCGGCAGGCTCCTCCGGTTTTTTTCGGTTATTTCTCTGAGTTTTTTTTTTTTTTTTTTTTTTTTTTTTTTTTTTTTTTTTTACGTTGTGCTGACCTTCGTTCTTTAAATGACGCTATCCCGAGAAGGACACATAAAGGCAAGCTGTAATGGCCTCATCTTCGGCAGGATCCTCCGGTTTTTTTTTTCGGTTATCTCTCAGAGTTTTTTTTTTTTTTTTTTTACGTTGTGCTGACCTTCGTTCTTTAAATGACGCTATCCCGAAAAGGACACATAAAGGCGAGCTGTAATGGCCTCATTTTCGGCAGGCTCCTTCGGTTTTTTCTCAAGAGTTTTTTTTTTTTTTTTTTTTTTTTTTTTTTTTTTTTTTTTTTTTTTTTTTTTTTACGTTGTGCTGACCTTCGTTCTTTAAATGACGCTATCCCGAGAAGGACACATAAAGGCGAGCTGTAATGGCCTCATCTTCGGCAGGCTCCTCCGGTTTATTTTTCGGTTTTTTCTCAGAGTTTTTTTTTTTTTTTTTTTTTTTTTTTTTTTTTTTTTTTTTTTTTTTTTTTTTTTTTTTTACGTTGTGCTGACCTTCGTTCTTTAAATGACGCTATCCCGAGAAGGACACATAAAGGCGAGCCGTAATGTCCTCATCTTCGGCAGGCTCCTCCGGTTTTTTTTTCGGTTATTTCTCTGAGTTTTTTTTTTCTTTTTTTTTTTTTTTTCCGTTGTGCTGACCATCGTTCTTTAAATGACGCTATCCAGAGAAGGACACATAAAGGCGAGCTGTAATGGCCTCATCTTCGGCAGGCTCCTCCGGTTTTTTTGTCGGTTTTTTCTCTGGGTTTTTTTTTTTTTTTTTATTACGTTGTGCTGACCTTCGTTCTTTAAATGACGTTATCCCGAGAAGGACACATAAAGGCGAGCTGTAATGGCCTCATCTTCGGCAGGCTCCTCCGGTTTTTTTTCGGTTATTTCTCTGAGTTTTTTTTTTTATTTTTTATTTTTACGTTGTGCTGACCATCGTTCTTTAAATGTTTAAATGACGCTATCCCGAGAAGGACACCTAAATTTGAGCCGTAATGGCCTCATCTTCGGCAGGCTCCTCCGGTTTTTTTTTTTTTTACGTTGTGCTGACCTTCGTTCTTTAAATGACGCTATCCCGAGAAGGACACATAAAGGCGAGCCGTAATGGCCTCATCTTCGGCAGGCTCCTCCGGTTTTTTTTTTCGTTTATATCTCTGAGTGTTTTTTTTTTTTTTTTTTTTTTTTTTTTTTTTTTTACGTTGTGCTGACCTTCGTTCTTTAAATGACGCTATCCCGAGAAGGACACATAAAGGCAAGCTGTAATGGCCTCATCTTCGGCAGGATCCTCCGGTTTTTTTTTTCGGTTTTCTCTCAGAGTTTTTTTTTTTTTTTTTTTACGTTGTGCTGACCTTCGTTCTTTAACTGACGCTATCCCGAAAAGGACACATAAAGGCGAGCTGTAATGGCCTCATCTTCGGCAGGCTCCTTCGGTTTTTTCTCAAGAGTTTTTTTTTTTTTTTTTTTTTTTTTTTTTTTTTTTTTTTTTTTTTTTTTACGTTGTGCTGACCTTCGTTCTTTAAATGACGCTATCCCGAGAAGGACACATAAAGGCGAGCTGTAATGGCCTCATCTTCGGCAGGCTCCTCCGGTTTTTTTTTCGTTTTTCTCTCAGAGTTTTTTTTTTTTTTTTTTTTTTTTTTTTACGTTGTGCTGACCTTCGTTCTTTAAATGACGCTATCCCGAGAAGGACACATAAAGGCGAGCCGTAATGTCCTCATCTTCGGCAGGCTCCTCCGGTTTTTTTTTCGGTTATTTCTCTGAGTTTTTTTTTTTCTTTTTTTTTTTTTTTCCGTTGTGCTGACCATCGTTCTTTAAATGACGCTATCCAGAGAAGGACACATAAAGGCGAGCTGTAATGGCCTCATCTTCGGCAGGCTCCTCCGGTTTTTTTGTCGGTTTTTTCTCTGGGTTTTTTTTTTTTTTTTTATTACGTTGTGCTGACCTTCGTTCTTTAAATGACGCTATCCCGAGAAGGACACATAAAGGCGAGCTGTAATGGCCTCGTCTTCGGCAGGCTCCTCCGGTTTTTTTTCGGTTATTTCTCTGAGTTTTTTTTTTATTTTTTATTTTTACGTTGTGCTGACCATCGTTCTTTAAATGACGCTATCCCGAGAAGGACACCTAAATTTGAGCCGTAATGGCCTCATCTTCGGCAGGCTCCTCCGGTTTTTTTTTTTTTTACGTTGTGCTGACCTTCGTTCTTTAAATGACGCTATCCCGAGAAGGACACATAAAGGCGAGCCGTAATGGCCTCATCTTTGGCAGGCTCCTCCGGTTTTTTTTTTCGGTTATTTCTCTGAGTTTTTTTTTTTTTTTTTTTTTTTTTTTTTTTTTTTTTTTTTTTTTTTTTTTTTTTACGTTTTGCTGACCTTCGCTCTTTAAATGATGCTATCCCGAGAAGGACACATAAAGGCGAGCCGTAATGGCCTCATCTTCGGCAGGCTCCTCCGATTTTTTTTTCGGTTATTTCTCTGGGTTTTTTTTTTTTTTTTTTTTTACGTTGTGCTGACCTTCGTTCTTTAAATGACGCTATCCCGAGAAGGACACATAAAGGCAAGCTGTAATGGCCTCATCTTCGGCAGGCTCCTCCGGTTTTTTTTTTTCGGTTTTCTCTCAGAGTTTTTTTTTTTTTTTTTTACGTTGTGCTGACCTTCGTTCTTTAAATGACGCTATCCCGAAAAGGACACATAAAGGCGAGCTGTAATGGCCTCATCTTCGGCAGGCTCCTTCGGTTTTTTCTCAAGAGTTTTTTTTTTTTTTTTTTTTTTTTTTTTTTTTTTTTTTACGTTGTGCTGACCTTCGTTCTTTAAATGACGCTATCCCGAGAAGGACACATAAAGGCGAGCCGTAATGTCCTCATCTTCGGCAGTCTCCTCCGGTTTTTTTTTTCGGTTATTTCTCTGAGTTTTTTTTTTCTTTTTTCTTTTTTTTTTTTTTCCGTTGTGCTGACCATCGTTCTTTAAATGACGCTATCCAGAGAAGGACACATAAAGGCGAGCTGTAATGGCCTCATCTTCGGCAGGCTCCTCCGGTTTTTTTTGTCGGTTTTTTCTCAGAGTTTTTTTTTTTTTTTTTTTTTTTTTTTTTTTTTTTTTTTTTTTTTTTTTTTACGTTGTGCTGACCTTCGTTCTTTAAATGACGCTATCCCGAGAAGGACACATAAAGGCGAGCTGTAATGGCCTCATCTTCGGCAGGCTCCTCCGGTTTTTTTTCGGTTATTTCTCTGAGTTTTTTTTATTTTTTTTTTACGTTGTGCTGACCTTCGTTCTTTAAATGACGCTATCCCGAGAAGGACACATAAAGGCGAGCTGTAATGGCCTCATCTTCGGCAGGCTCCTCCGGTTTATTTTTCGGTTTTTTCTCAGAGTTTTTTTTTTTTTTTTTTTTTTTTTTTTTTTTTTTTTTTTTTTTTTTTTTTTTTTACGTTGTGCTGACCTTCGTTCTTTAAATGACGCTATCCCGAGAAGGACACATAAAGGCGAGCCGTAATGTCCTCATCTTCGGCAGGCTCCTCCGGTTTTTTTTTCGGTTATTTCTCTGAGTATTTTTTTTTTTTTTTTTACGTTGTGCTGACCTTCGTTCTTTAAATGACGCTATCCCGAGAAGGACACATAAAGGCAAGCTGTAATGGCCTCATCTTCGGTAGGCTCCTCCGGTTTTTTTTTTCGGTTTTCTCTCAGAGTTTTTTTTTTTTTTTTTACGTTGTGCTGACCTTCGTTCTTTAAATGACGCTATCCCGAAAAGGACACATAAAGGCGAGCTGTAATGGCCTCATCTTCGGCAGGCTCCTTCGGTTTTTTCTCAAGACTTTTTTTTTTTTTATACGTTGTGCTGACCTTCGTTTTTTAAATGACGCTATCCCGAGAAGGACACAGAAAGGCGAGCCGTAATGTCCTCATCTTCGGCAGTCTCCTCCGGTTTTTTTTTTCGGTTATTTCTCTGAGTTTTTTTTTTCTTTTTTCTTTTTTTTTTTTTTCCGTTGTGCTGACCATCGTTCTTTAAATGACGCTATCCAGAGAAGGACACATAAAGGCGAGCTGTAATGGCCTCATCTTCGGCAGGCTCCTCCGGTTTTTTTGTCGGTTTTTTCTCAGAGTTTTTTTTTTTTTTTTTTTTTTTATTTTTTATTTTTTTTTTTTTTTTTTTTTTTTTTACGTTGTGCTGACCTTCGTTCTTTAAATGACGCTATCCCGAGAAGGACACATAAAGGCGAGCTGTAATGGCCTCATCTTCGGCAGGCTCCTCCGGTTTTTTTTCGGTTATTTCTCTGAGTTTTTTTTTTTTTTTTTACGTTGTGCTGACCATCGTTCTTTAAATGTTTAAATGACGCTATCCCAAGAAGGACACCTAAATTTGAGCCGTAATGGCCTCATCTTCGGCAGGCTCCTCCGGTTTTTTTTTTCGGTTATTTCTCTGAGTTTTTTTTTTTTTTTTTTTTACGTTGTGCTGACCTTCGTTCTTTAAAAGACGCTATCCCGAGAAGGACACATAAAGGCGAGCTGTAATGGCCTCATCTTCGGCAGGCTCCTCCGGTTTTTTTTTCGGTTTTTTCTCAGAGTTTTTTTTTTTTTTTTTTTTTTTTTTTTTTTTTTTTTTTTTTACGTTGTGCTGACCTTCGTTCTTTAAATGACGCTATCTCGAGAAGGACACATAAAGGCGAGCCGTAATGGCCTCATCTTCGGCAGGCTCCTCCGGTTTTTTTTCGGTTATTTCTCTGAGTTTTTTTTATTTTTTTTTTTTTACGTTGTGCTGACGTTCGTTCTTTAAATGACGCTATCCCGAGAAGGACACATAAAGGCGAGCTGTAATGGCCTCATCTTCGGCAGGCTCCTCCGGTTTATTTTTCGGTTTTTTCTCAGAGTTTTTTTTTTTTTTTTTTTTTTTTTTTTTTTTTTTTTTTTTTTTTACGTTGTGCTGACCTTCGTTCTTTAAATGACGCTATCCCGAGAAGGACACATAAAGGTGAGCCGTAATGTCCTCATCTTCGGCAGGCTCCTCCGGTTTTTTTTTTCGGTTATTTCTCTGAGTTTTTTTTTTTTTTTTTTTCCGTTGTGCTGACCATCGTTCTTTAAATGACGCTATCCAGAGAAGGACACATAAAGGCGAGCTGTAATGGCCTCATCTTCGGCAGGCTCCTCCGGTTTTTTTGTCGGTTTTTTCTCTGGGTTTTTTTTTTTTTTTTTTTGTTACGTTGTGCTGACCTTCGTTCTTTAAATGACGCTATCCCGAGAAGGACACATAAAGGCGAGCTGTAATGGCCTCATCTTCGGCAGGCTCCTCCGGTTTCTTTTCGGTTATTTCTATGAGTTTTTTTTTTTACGTTGTGCTGACCTTCGTTCTTTAAATGACGCTATCCCGAGAAGGACACATAAAGGCGAGTCGTAATGCCCTCATCTTCGGCAGGCTCCTCCGGTTTTTTTTTTTTTTTTTTTTTTTTTTTTTTTTTACGTTGTGCTGACCTTCGTTCTTTAAATGACGCTATCCCGAGAAGGACACATAAAGGCGAGCCGTAATGGTCTCATCTTCGGCAGGCTCCTCCGATTTTTTTTTCGGTTTTCTCTCAAAGTTTTTTTTTTTTTTTTTTGTTTACGTTGTGCTGACCTTCGTTCTTTAAATGACGCTATCCCGAGAAGGACACATAAAGGCGAGCCGTAATGGCCTCATCTTCGGCAGGCTCCTCCGATTTTTTTTCCGTTATTTCTCTGAGTTTTTTTTTTTTTTTTTTTTTTTTTTTTTTTTTTTTTTTTTTTTTTTACATTGTGCTGACCTTCGTTCTTTAAATGACGCTATCCCGAGAAGGACACATAAAGGCGAGCTGTAATGGCCTCATCTTCGGCAGGCTCCTCCGGTTTTTTTTTCGGTTTTCTCTCAGAGTTTTTTTTTTTTTTTTTTTTTTTTTTTTTTTTTTTTTTTTTTTTTTTTACGTTGTGCTGACCTTCGTTCTTTAAATGACGCTATCCCGAGAAGGACACATAAAGGTGAGCCGTAATGTCCTCATCTTCGGCAGGCTCCTCCGGTTTTTTTTTTCGGTTATTTCTCTGAGTTTTTTTTTTTTTTTTTTTCCGTTGTGCTGACCATCGTTCTTTAAATGACGCTATCCAGAGAAGGACACATAAAGGCGAGCTGTAATGGCCTCATCTTCGGCAGGCTCCTCCGGTTTTTTTGTCGGTTTTTTCTCTGGGTTTTTTTTTTTTTTTTTTTTGTTACGTTGTGCTGACCTTCGTTCTTTAAATGACGCTATCCCGAGAAGGACACATAAAGGCGAGCTGTAATGGCCTCATCTTCGGCAGGCTCCTCCAGTTTCTTTTCGGTTATTTCTATGAGTTTTTTTTTTTACGTTGTGCTGACCTTCGTTCTTTAAATGACGCTATCCCGAGAAGGACACATAAAGGCGAGTCGTAATGCCCTCATCTTCGGCAGGCTCCTCCGGTTTTTTTTTTTTTTTTTTTTTTTTTTTTTTTTACGTTGTGCTGACCTTCGTTCTTTAAATGACGCTATCCCGAGAAGGACACATAAAGGCGAGCCGTAATGGTCTCATCTTCGGCAGGCTCCTCCGATTTTTTTTTCGGTTTTCTCTCAAAGTTTTTTTTTTTTTTTTTTGTTTACGTTGTGCTGACCTTCGTTCTTTAAATGACGCTATCCCGAGAAGGACACATAAAGGCGAGCCGTAATGGCCTCATCTTCGGCAGGCTCCTCCGATTTTTTTTCCGTTATTTCTCTGAGTTTTTTTTTTTTTTTTTTTTTTTTTTTTTTTTTTTTTTTTTTTTTTTTTTTTTACATTGTGCTGACCTTCGTTCTTTAAATGACGCTATCCCGAGAAGGACACATAAAGGCGAGCTGTAATGGCCTCATCTTCGGCAGGCTCCTCCGGTTTTTTTTTCGGTTTTCTCTCAGAGTTTTTTTTTTTTTTTTTTTTTTTTTTTTTTTTTTTTTTTTTACGTTGTGCTGACCTTCGTTCTTTAAATGACGCTATCCCGAGAAGGACACATAAAGGCGAGCCGTAATGTCCTCATCTTCGGCAGGCTCCTCCGGTTTTTTTTTCGGTTATTTCTCTAAGTTTTTTTTTTTTTTTTTTTTTTTTTTCCGTTGTGCTGACCATCGTTCTTTAAATGACGCTATCCAGAGAAGGACACATAAAGGCGAGCCGTAATGGCCTCATCTTCGGCAGGCTCCTCCTGTTTTTTTTCGGTTATTTCTATGAGTTTTTTTTTTTTTTTTTTTACGTTGTGCTGACCATCGTTCTTTAAATGACGCTAGCTGTAATGGCCTCATCTTCGGCAGGCTCCTCCGGTTTTTTTTCGGTTATTTCTCTGAGTTTTTTTTTTATTTTTTATTTTTACTAAGTGCTGACCATCGTTCTTTAAATGTTTAAATGACGCTATCCCGAGAAGGACACCTAAATTTGAGCCGTAATGGCCTCATCTTCGGCAGGCTCCTCCGGTTTTTTTTTTTTTTACGTTGTGCTGACCTTCGTTCTTTAAATGACGCTATCCCGAGAAGGACACATAAAGGCGAGCCGTAATGGACTCATCTTCGGCAGGCTCCTCCGGTTTTTTTTTCGGTTATTTCTCTGAGTTTTTTTTTTTTTTTTTTTTTTTTTTTTTTTTTTTTTTTTTTTTTTTTTTTTTTTTTTTTTTTTTTTTTTTTTTTACGTTGTGTTGACCTTCGTTCTTTAAATGACGCTATCCCGAGAAGGACACATAAAGGCGAGCCGTAATGGCCTCATCTTCGGCAGGCTCCTCCGGTTTTTTTTCTGTTATTTCTCTGAGTTTTTTTTTTTTTTTATTTACGTTGGGCTGACCATCGTTTTTTAAATGACGCTATCCCGAGAAGGACACCTAAAGGCGAGCCGTAATGGCCTCATCTTCGGCAGGCTCCTCCGGTTTTTTTTTTTCGGTTATTTCTCTGAGTTTTTTTTTTTTTTTTTTTTTTTTACGTTGTGCTGACCATCGTTCTTTAAATGACGCTATCCCGAGAAGGACACCTAAAGGCGAGCCGTAATGGCCTCATCTTCGGCAGGCTCCTCCGGTTTTTTTTTCGGTTATTTCTCTGAGTTTTTTTTTTTTTTTTTTAATACGTTGTGCTGACCTTCGTTCTTTAAATGACGCTATCCCGAGAAGGACACATAAAGGCGAGCTGTAATGGCCTCATCTTCGGCAGGCTCCTCCGGTTTTTTTTTCGGTTTTCTCTCAGAGTTTTTTTTTTGTTTTTTTTTTTTACGTTGTGCTGACCTTCGTTCTTTAAATGACGCTATCCCGAGAAGGACACATAAAGGCGAGCCGTAATGGCCTCATCTTCGGCAGGCTCCTCCGGTTTTTTTCGGTTATTTCTCTGAGTTTTTTTTATTTTTTTTTTTACGTTGTGCTGACCTTCGTTCTTTAAATGACGCTATCCCGAGAAGGACACATAAAGGCGAGCCGTAATGTCCTCATCTTCGGCAGGCTCCTCCGGTTTTTTTTTCTGTTATTTCTGTGAGTTTTTTTTTTTTTTTTTTTTTTTTTTCCGTTGTGCTGACCATCGTTCTTTAAATGACGCTATCCAGAGAAGGACACATAAAGGCGAGCTGTAATGGCCTCATCTTCGGCAGGCTCCTCCGGTTTTTTTCGGTTATTTCTCTGAGTTTTTTTTATTTTTTTTTTTACGTTGTGCTGACCTTCGTTCTTTAAATGACGCTATCCCGAGAAGGACACATAAAGGTGAGCCGTAATGTCCTCATCTTCGGCAGGCTCCTCCGGTTTTTTTTTTCGGTTATTTCTCTGAGTTTTTTTTTTTTTTTTTTCCGTTGTGCTGACCATCGTTCTTTAAATGACGCTATCCAGAGAAGGACACATAAAGGCGAGCTGTAATGGCCTCATCTTCGGCAGGCTCCTCCGGTTTTTTTGTCGGTTTTTTCTCTGGGTTTTTTTTTTTTTTTTTTTGTTACGTTGTGCTGACCTTCGTTCTTTAAATGACGCTATCCCGAGAAGGACACATAAAGGCGAGCTGTAATGGCCTCATCTTCAGCAGGCTCCTCCGGTTTCTTTTCGGTTATTTCTATGAGTTTTTTTTTTTACGTTGTGCTGACCTTCGTTCTTTAAATGACGCTATCCCGAGAAGGACACATAAAGGCGAGTCGTAATGCCCTCATCTTCGGCAGGCTCCTCCGGTTTTTTTTTTTTTTTTTTTTTTTTTTTTTTTTTTTTTACGTTGTGCTGACCTTCGTTCTTTAAATGACGCTATCCCGAGAAGGACACATAAAGGCGAGCCGTAATGGTCTCATCTTCGGCAGGCTCCTCCGATTTTTTTTCGGTTTTCTCTCAAAGTTTTTTTTTTTTTTTTTTTGTTTACGTTGTGCTGACCTTCGTTCTTTAAATGACGCTATCCCGAGAAGGACACATAAAGGCGAGCCGTAATGGCCTCATCTTCGGCAGGCTCCTCCGATTTTTTTTCCGTTATTTCTCTGAGTTTTTTTTTTTTTTTTTTTTTTTTTTTTTTTTTTTTTTTTTTTACATTGTGCTGACCTTCGTTCTTTAAATGACGCTATCCCGAGAAGGACACATAAAGGCGAGCTGTAATGGCCTCATCTTCGGCAGGCTCCTCCGGTTTTTTTTTCGGTTATTTCTCTGAGTTTTTTTTTTTTTTTTTTTTTTTTTACGTTGTGCTGACCTTCGTTCTTTAAATGACGCTATCCCGAGAAGGACACATAAAGGCGAGCTGTAATGGCCTCATCTTCGGCAGGCTCCTCCGGTTTTTTTTTCGGTTTTTTCTCAGAGTTTTTTTTTTTTTTTTTTTTTTTTTTTTTTTTTTTTTTTTTTTTACGTTGTGCTGACCTTCGTTCTTTAAATGACGCTATCCCGAGAAGGACACATAAAGGCGAGCTGTAATGGCCTCATCTTCGGCAGGCTCCTCCGGTTTTTTTTTCGGTTTTTTCTCAGAGTTTTTTTTTTTTTTTTTTTTTTTTTTTTTTTTTTTTTTTTTTTTTTTTTTTTTTTTTACGTTGTGCTGACCTTCGTTCTTTAAATGACGCTATCCCGAGAAGGACACATAAAGGTGAGCCGTAATGTCCTCATCTTCGGCAGGCTCCTCCGGTTTTTTTTTTCGGTTATTTCTCTGAGTTTTTTTTTTTTTTTTTTTCCGTTGTGCTGACCATCGTTCTTTAAATGACGCTATCCAGAGAAGGACACATAAAGGCGAGCTGTAATGGCCTCATCTTCGGCAGGCTCCTCCGGTTTTTTTGTCGGTTTTTTCTCTGGGTTTTTTTTTTTTTTTTTTTTGTTACGTTGTGCTGACCTTCGTTCTTTAAATGACGCTATCCCGAGAAGGACACATAAAGGCGAGCTGTAATGGCCTCATCTTCGGCAGGCTCCTCCGGTTTCTTTTCGGTTATTTCTATGAGTTTTTTTTTTTACGTTGTGCTGACCTTCGTTCTTTAAATGACGCTATCCCGAGAAGGACACATAAAGGCGAGTCGTAATGCCCTCATCTTCGGCAGGCTCCTCCGGTTTTTTTTTTTTTTTTTTTTTTTTTTTTTTTTTTTTACGTTGTGCTGACCTTCGTTCTTTAAATGACGCTATCCCGAGAAGGACACATAAAGGCGAGCCGTAATGGTCTCATCTTCGGCAGGCTCCTCCGATTTTTTTTTCGGTTTTCTCTCAAAGTTTTTTTTTTTTTTTTTTGTTTACGTTGTGCTGACCTTCGTTCTTTAAATGACGCTATCCCGAGAAGGACACATAAAGGCGAGCCGTAATGGCCTCATCTTCGGCAGGCTCCTCCGATTTTTTTTCCGTTATTTCTCTGAGTTTTTTTTTTTTTTTTTTTTTTTTTTTTTTTTTTTTTTTTTTTTTTTTTTTTTACATTGTGCTGACCTTCGTTCTTTAAATGACGCTATCCCGAGAAGGACACATAAAGGCGAGCTGTAATGGCCTCATCTTCGGCAGGCTCCTCCGGTTTTTTTTTCGGTTTTCTCTCAGAGTTTTTTTTTTTTTTTTTTTTTTTTTTTTTTTTTTTACGTTGTGCTGACCTTCGTTCTTTAAATGACGCTATCCCGAGAAGGACACATAAAGGCGAGCCGTAATGTCCTCATCTTCGGCAGGCTCCTCCGGTTTTTTTTTCGGTTATTTCTCTAAGTTTTTTTTTTTTTTTTTTTTTTTCCGTTGTGCTGACCATCGTTCTTTAAATGACGCTATCCAGAGAAGGACACATAAAGGCGAGCCGTAATGGCCTCATCTTCGGCAGGCTCCTCCTGTTTTTTTTCGGTTATTTCTATGAGTTTTTTTTTTTTTTTTTTTACGTTGTGCTGACCATCGTTCTTTAAATGACGCTAGCTGTAATGGCCTCATCTTCGGCAGGCTCCTCCGGTTTTTTTTCGGTTATTTCTCTGAGTTTTTTTTTTTATTTTTTATTTTTACGTTGTGCTGACCATCGTTCTTTAAATGTTTAAATGACGCTATCCCGAGAAGGACACCTAAATTTGAGCCGTAATGGCCTCATCTTCGGCAGGCTCCTCCGGTTTTTTTTTTTTTTTACGTTGTGCTGACCTTCGTTCTTTAAATGACGCTATCCCGAGAAGGACACATAAAGGCGAGCCGTAATGGACTCATCTTCGGCAGGCTCCTCCGGTTTTTTTTTCGGTTATTTCTCTGAGTTTTTTTTTTTTTTTTTTTTTTTTTTTTTTTTATTTTACGTTGTGTTGACCTTCGTTCTTTAAATGACGCTATCCCGAGAAGGACACATAAAGGCGAGCCGTAATGCCCTCATCTTCGGCAGGCTCCTCCGGTTTTTTTTTTTTTTTTTTTTTTTTTTTTTTTTTTACGTTGTGCTGACCTTCGTTCTTTAAATGACGCTATCCCGAGAAGGACACATAAAGGCGAGCCGTAATGGTCTCATCTTCGGCAGGCTCCTCCGATTTTTTTTTCGGTTTTCTCTCAAAGTTTTTTTTTTTTTTTTTTGTTTACGTTGTGCTGACCTTCGTTCTTTAAATGACGCTATCCCGAGAAGGACACATAAAGGCGAGCCGTAATGGCCTCATCTTCGGCAGGCTCCTCCGATTTTTTTTCCGTTATTTCTCTGAGTTTTTTTTTTTTTTTTTTTTTTTTTTTTTTTTTTTTTTTTTTTTTTTTTACATTGTGCTGACCTTCGTTCTTTAAATGACGCTATCCCGAGAAGGACACATAAAGGCGAGCTGTAATGGCCTCATCTTCGGCAGGCTCCTCCGGTTTTTTTTTCGGTTTTCTCTCAGAGTTTTTTTTTTTTTTTTTTTTTTTTTTTTTTTTTTTTACGTTGTGCTGACCTTCGTTCTTTAAATGACGCTATCCCGAGAAGGACACATAAAGGCGAGCCGTAATGTCCTCATCTTCGGCAGGCTCCTCCGGTTTTTTTTTCGGTTATTTCTCTAAGTTTTTTTTTTTTTTTTTTTTTTCCGTTGTGCTGACCATCGTTCTTTAAATGACGCTATCCAGAGAAGGACACATAAAGGCGAGCCGTAATGGCCTCATCTTCGGCAGGCTCCTCCTGTTTTTTTTCGGTTATTTCTATGAGTTTTTTTTTTTTTTTTTTTACGTTGTGCTGACCATCGTTCTTTAAATGACGCTAGCTGTAATGGCCTCATCTTCGGCAGGCTCCTCCGGTTTTTTTTCGGTTATTTCTCTGAGTTTTTTTTTTTATTTTTTATTTTTACGTTGTGCTGACCATCGTTCTTTAAATGTTTAAATGACGCTATCCCGAGAAGGACACCTAAATTTGAGCCGTAATGGCCTCATCTTCGGCAGGCTCCTCCGGTTTTTTTTTTTTTTTTACGTTGTGCTGACCTTCGTTCTTTAAATGACGCTATCCCGAGAAGGACACATAAAGGCGAGCCGTAATGGACTCATCTTCGGCAGGCTCCTCCGGTTTTTTTTTCGGTTATTTCTCTGAGTTTTTTTTTTTTTTTTTTTTTTTTTTTTTTTTATTTTACGTTGTGTTGACCTTCGTTCTTTAAATGACGCTATCCCGAGAAGGACACATAAAGGCGAGCCGTAATGGCCTCATCTTCGGCAGGCTCCTCCGGTTTTTTTTCTGTTATTTCTCTGAGTTTTTTTTTTTTTTTATTTACGTTGGGCTGACCATCGTTTTTTAAATGACGCTATCCCGAGAAGGACACCTAAAGGCGAGCCGTAATGGCCTCATCTTCGGCAGGCTCCTCCGGTTTTTTTTTTTCGGTTATTTCTCTGAGTTTTTTTTTTTTTTTTTTTTTTTTTACGTTGTGCTGACCATCGTTCTTTAAATGACGCTATCCCGAGAAGGACACCTAAAGGCGAGCCGTAATGGCCTCATCTTCGGCAGGCTCCTCCGGTTTTTTTTTCGGTTATTTCTCTGAGTTTTTTTTTTTTTTTTTTAATACGTTGTGCTGACCTTCGTTCTTTAAATGACGCTATCCAGAGAAGGACACATAAAGGCGAGCTGTAATGGCCTCATCTTCGGCAGGCTCCTCCGGTTTTTTTGTCGGTTTTTTCTCTGGGTTTTTTTTTTTTTTATTACGTTGTGCTGACCTTCGTTCTTTAAATGACGCTATCCCGAGAAGGACACATAAAGGCGAGCTGTAATGGCCTCGTCTTCGGCAGGCTCCTCCGGTTTTTTTTCGGTTATTTCTCTGAGTTTTTTTTTTATTTTTTATTTTTACGTTGTGCTGACCATCGTTCTTTAAATGTTTAAATGACGCTATCCCGAGAAGGACACCTAAATTTGAGCCGTAATGGCCTCATCTTCGGCAGGCTCCTCCGGTTTTTTTTTTTTTACGTTGTGCTGACCTTCGTTCTTTAAATGACGCTATCCCGAGAAGGACACATAAAGGCGAGCCGTAATGGCCTCATCTTTGGCAGGCTCCTCCGGTTTTTTTTTCGGTTATTTCTCTGAGTTTTTTTTTTTTTTTTTTTTACGTTGTGCTGACCTTCGTTCTTTAAATGACGC
>NC_142435.1:67190000-67195000 GCF_059453495.1 Arachis ipaensis
TCCGGTTTTTTTTTTTTTTACGTTGTGCTGACCTTCGTTCTTTAAATGACGCTATCCCGAGAAGGACACATAAAGGCGAGCCGTAATGGCCTCATCTTTGGCAGGCTCCTCCGGTTTTTTTTTCGGTTATTTCTCTGAGTTTTTTTTTTTTTTTTTTTTTATTACGTTTTGCTGACCTTCGCTCTTTAAATGACGCTATCCCGAGAAGGACACATAAAGGCGAGCCGTAATGGCCTCATCTTCGGCAGGCTCCTCCGATTTTTTTTTCGGTTATTTCTCTGAGTTTTTTTTTTTTTTTTTTTTACGTTGTGCTGACCTTCGTTCTTTAAATGACGCTATCCCGAGAAGGACACATAAAGGCAAGCTGTAATGGCCTCATCTTCGGCAGGCTCCTCCGGTTTTTTTTTTCGGTTTTCTCTCAGAGTTTTTTTTTTTTTTTTTTTACGTTGTGCTGACCTTCGTTCTTTAAATGACGCTATCCCGAAAAGGACACATAAAGGCGAGCTGTAATGGCCTCATCTTCGGCAGGCTCCTTCGGTTTTTTCTCAAGAGTTTTTTTTTTTTTTTTTTTTTTTTTTTTTTTTTTTTTTTTTTTTTTTTTTTTTTTTTTTTTTTTTTTTTACGTTGTGCTGACCTTCGTTCTTTAAATGACGCTATCCCGAGAAGGACACATAAAGGCGAGCCGTAATGTCCTCATCTTCGGCAGTCTCCTCCGGTTTTTTTTTTCGGTTATTTCTCTGAGTTTTTTTTTTCTTTTTTCTTTTTTTTTTTTTCCGTTGTGCTGACCATCGTTCTTTAAATGACGCTATCCAGAGAAGGACACATAAAGGCGAGCTGTAATGGCCTCATCTTCGGCAGGCTCCTCCGGTTTTTTTTGTCGGTTTTTTCTCAGAGTTTTTTTTTTTTTTTTATTTTTTTTTTATTTTTTACGTTGTGCTGACCTTCGTTCTTTAAATGACGCTATCCCGAGAAGGACACATAAAGGCGAGTTGTAATGGCCTCATCTTCGGCAGGCTCCTCCGGTTTTTTTTCGGTTATTTCTCTGAGTTTTTTTTTTTTTTTTTTTTTTTATTACGTTGTGCTGACCATCGTTCTTTAAATGTTTAAATGACGCTATCCCGAGAAGGACACCTAAATTTGAGCCGTAATGGCCTCATCTTCGGCAGGCTCCTCTGGTTTTTTTTTTCGGTTATTTCTCTGAGTTTTTTTTTTTTTTTTTTTTACGTTGTGCTGACCTTCGTTCTTTAAATGACGCTATCCCGAGAAGGACACATAAAGGCGAGCTGTAATGGCCTCATCTTCGGTAGGCTCCTCCGGTTTTTTTTCGGTTTTTTCTCAGAGTTTTTTTTTTTTTTTTTTTTTTTTTTTTTTTTTTTTTTTTTTTTTTTTTTTTTTTTTTTTTTTACGTTGTGCTGACCTTCGTTCTTTAAATGACGCTATCCCGAGAAGGACACATAAAGGCGAGCCGTAATGGCCTCATCTTCGGCAGGCTCCTCCGGTTTTTTTTCGGTTATTTCTCTGAGTTTTTTTTATTTTTTTTTTACGTTGTGCTGACCTTCGTTCTTTAAATGACGCTATCCCGAGAAGGACACATAAAGGCGAGCTGTAATGGCCTCATCTTCGGCAGGCTCCTCCGGTTTATTTTTCGGTTTTTTCTCAGAGTTTTTGTTTTTGTTTTTGTTTTTTTTTTTTTTTTTTTTTTTTTTTTTTTTTTTTTTTTTTTTTTTTTTTTTTACGTTGTGCTGACCTTCGTTCTTTAAATGACGCTATCCCGAGAAGGACACATAAAGGCGAGCCGTAATGTCCTCATCTTCGGCAGGCTCCTCCGGTTTTTTTTTCGGTTATTTCTCTGAGTATTTTTTTTTTTTTTTTACGTTGTGCTGACCTTCGTTCTTTAAATGACGCTATCCCGAGAAGGACACATAAAGGCAAGCTGTAATGGCCTCATCTTCGGCAGGCTCCTCCGGTTTTTTTTTTCGGTTTTCTCTCAGAGTTTTTTTTTTTTTTTTTTTACGTTGTGCTGACCTTCGTTCTTTAAATGACGCTATCCCGAAAAGGACACATAAAGGCGAGCTGTAATGGCCTCATCTTCGGCAGGCTCCTTCGGTTTTTTCTCAAGAGTTTTTTTTTTTTTTTTTTTTTTTTTTTTTTTTTTTTTTTTTATACGTTGTGCTGACCTTCGTTTTTTAAATGACGCTATCCCGAGAAGGACACATAAAGGCGAGCCGTAATGTCCTCATCTTCGGCAGTCTCCTCCGGTTTTTTTTTTCGGTTATTTCTCTGAGTTTTTTTTTCTTTTTTATTTTTTTTTTTTTCCGTTGTGCTGACCATCGTTCTTTAAATGACGCTATCCAGAGAAGGACACATAAAGGCGAGCTGTAATGGCCTCATCTTCGGCAGGCTCCTCCGGTTTTTTTGTCGGTTTTTTCTCAGAGTTTTTTTTTTTTTTTTTTTTTTTTTTTTTTTTTTTTTTTTTTTTTTTTTTTTTTACGTTGTGCTGACCTTCGTTCTTTAAATGACGCTATCCCGAGAAGGACACATAAAGGCGAGCTGTAATGGCCTCATCTTCGGCAGGCTCCTCCGGTTTTTTTTCGGTTATTTCTCTGAGTTTTTTTTTTTTTTTTTACGTTGTGCTGACCATCGTTCTTTAAATGTTTAAATGACGCTATCCCAAGAAGGACACCTAAGTTTGAGCCGTAATGGCCTCATCTTCGGCAGGCTCCTCCGGTTTTTTTTTTCGGTTATTTCTCTGAGTTTTTTTTTTTTTTTTTTTACGTTGTGCTGACCTTCGTTCTTTAAATGACGCTATCCCGAGAAGGACACATAAAGGCGAGCTGTAATGGCCTCATCTTCGGCAGGCTCCTCCGGTTTTTTTTTCGGTTTTTTCTCAGAGTTTTTTTTTTTTTTTTTTTTTTACGTTGTGCTGACCTTCGTTCTTTAAATGACGCTATCTCGAGAAGGACACATAAAGGCGAGCCGTAATGGCCTCATCTTCGGCAGGCTCCTCCGGTTTTTTTTCGGTTATTTCTCTGAGTTTTTTTTATTTTTTTTTTTACGTTGTGCTGACGTTCGTTCTTTAAATGACGCTATCCAGAGAAGGACACATAAAGGCGAGCTGTAATGGCCTCATCTTCGGCAGGCTCCTCCGGTTTTTTTGTCGGTTTTTTCTCTGGGTTTTTTTTTTTTTTTTTGTTACGTTGTGCTGACCTTCGTTCTTTAAATGACGCTATCCCGAGAAGGACACATAAAGGCGAGCTGTAATGGCCTCATCTTCGGCAGGCTCCTCCGGTTTCTTTTCGGTTATTTCTATGAGTTTTTTTTTTTACGTTGTGCTGACCTTCGTTCTTTAAATGACGCTATCCCGAGAAGGACACATAAAGGCGAGTCGTAATGCCCTCATCTTCGGCAGGCTCCTCCGGTTTTTTTTTTTTTTTTTTTTTTTTTTTTTTTTTTTACGTTGTGCTGACCTTCGTTCTTTAAATGACGCTATCCCAAGAAGGACACATAAAGGCGAGCCGTAATGGTCTCATCTTCGGCAGGCTCCTCCGGTTTTTTTTTCGGTTATTTCTCTGAGTTTTTTTTTTTTTTTTTTTTTTTTTTTTTTTTTTTTTTTTTTTTTTTTACGTTGTGCTGACCTTCGTTCTTTAAATGACGCTATCCCGAGAAGGACACATAAAGGCGAGTTGTAATGGCCTCATCTTCGGCAGGCTCCTCCGGTTTTTTTTCGGTTATTTCTCTGAGTTTTTTTTATTTTTTTTTTTTACGTTGTGCTGACGTTCGTTCTTTAAATGACGCTATCCCGAGAAGGACACATAAAGGCGAGCTGTAATGGCCTCATCTTCGGCAGGCTCCTCCGGTTTATTTTTCGGTTTTTTCTCAGAGTTTTTTTTTTTTTTTTTTTTTTTTTTTTTACGTTGTGCTGACCTTCGTTCTTTAAATGACGCTATCCCGAGAAGGACACATAAAGGCGAGCCGTAATGTCCTCATCTTCGACAGGCTCCTCCGGTTTTTTTTTTCGGTTATTTCTCTGAGTTTTTTTTTTTTTTTTTTTTTTCCGTTGTGCTGACCATCGTTCTTTAAATGACGCTATCCAGAGAAGGACACATAAAGGCGAGCTGTAATGGCCTCATCTTCGGCAGGCTCCTCCGGTTTTTTTGTCGGTTTTTTCTCTGGGTTTTTTTTTTTTTTTTGTTACGTTGTGCTGACCTTCGTTCTTTAAATGACGCTATCCCGAGAAGGACACATAAAGGCGAGCTGTAATGGCCTCATCTTCGGCAGGCTCCTCCGGTTTCTTTTCGGTTATTTCTATGAGTTTTTTTTTTTACGTTGTGCTGACCTTCGTTCTTTAAATGACGCTATCCCGAGAAGGACACATAAAGGCGAGTCGTAATGCCCTCATCTTCGGCAGGCTCCTCCGGTTTTTTTTTTTTTTTTTTTTTTTTTTTTTTTTTTTTTTTTTTTTTTTTTTTTTTTTTTTTTTTTTTTTTTTTTTACGTTGTGCTGACCTTCGTTCTTTAAATGACGCTATCCCAAGAAGGACACATAAAGGCGAGCCGTAATGGTCTCATCTTCGGCAGGCTCCTCCGGTTTTTTTTTCGGTTATTTCTCTGAGTTTTTTTTTTTTTTTTTTTTTTTTTTTTTTTTTTATTTTACGTTGTGCTGACCTTCGTTCTTTAAATGACGCTATCCCGAGAAGGACACATAAAGGCGAGTTGTAATGGCCTCATCTTCGGCAGGCTCCTCCGGTTTTTTTTTCGGTTATTTCTCTGAGTTTTTTTTTTTTTTTTTTTTTTTTTTTTTTTTTTTTAACGTTGTGCTGACCTTCGTTCTTTAAATGACGCCATCCCGAGAAGGACACATAAAGGCGAGCCGTAATGGCCTCATCTTCGGCAGGCTCCTCCGATTTTTTTTTCGGTTTTCTCTCAAAGTTTTTTTTTTTTTTTTTTGTTTACGTTGTGCTGACCTTCGTTCTTTAAATGACGCTATCCCGAGAAGGACAC
>NC_142435.1:67200000-67247500 GCF_059453495.1 Arachis ipaensis
TGACCTTCGTTCTTTAAATGACGCTATCCCGAGAAGGACACATAAAGGCGAGTTGTAATGGCCTCATCTTCGGCAGGCTCCTCCGGTTTTTTTTTCGGTTATTTCTCTGAGTTTTTTTTTTTTTTTTTTTTTTTTTTTATACGTTGTGCTGACCTTCGTTCTTTAAATGACGCTATCCCGAGAAGGACACATAAAGGCGAGCCGTAATGGCCTCATCTTCGGCAGGCTCCTCCGATTTTTTTTTCGGTTTTCTCTCAAAGTTTTTTTTTTTTTTTTGTTTACGTTGTGCTGACCTTCGTTCTTTAAATGACGCTATCCCGAGAAGGACACATAAAGGCGAGCCGTAATGGCCTCATCTTCGGCAGGCTCCTCCGATTTTTTTTTTACATTGTGCTGACCTTCGTTCTTTAAATGACGCTATCCCGAGAAGGACACATAAAGGCGAGCTGTAATGGCCTCATCTTCGGCAGGCTCCTCCGGTTTTTTTTCGGTTTTCTCTCAGAGTTTTTTTTTTTTTTTTTTTTTTTTTTTTTTTACGTTGTGCTGACCTTCGTTCTTTAAATGACGCTATCCCGAGAAGGACACATAAAGGCGAGCCATAATGTCCTCATCTTCGGCAGGCTCCTCCGGTATTTTTTTCGGTTATTTCTCTAAGTTTTTTTTTTTTTTTTTTTTTTTCCGTTGTGCTGACCATCGTTCTTTAAATGACGCTATCCAGAGAAGGACACATAAAGGCGAGCCGTAATGGCCTCATCTTCGGCAGGCTCCTCCTGTTTTTTTTCGGTTATTTCTATGAGTTTTTTTTTTTTTTTTTTTTTTTTTACGTTGTGCTGACCTTCGTTCTTTAAATGACGCTAGCTGTAATGGCCTCATCTTCGGCAGGCTCCTCCGGTTTTTTTTTTGGTTTTTTCTCAGAGTTTTTTTTTTTTTTTTCGTTGTGCTGACCTTCGTTCTTTAAATGACGCTATCCCGAGAAGGACACATAAAGGCGAGCCGTAATGTCCTCATCTTCAGCAGGCTCCTCCGATTTTTTTTTCGGTTATTTCTCTGAGTTTTTTTTTTTTTTTCCGTTGTGCTGACCATCGTTCTTTAAATGACGCTATCCAGAGAAGGACACATAAAGGCGAGCTATAATGGCCTCATCTTCGGCAGGCTCCTCCGGTTTTTTTGTCGGTTTTTTCTCTGGGTTTTTTTTTTTTTTTTTTACGTTGTGCTGACCTTCGTTCTTTAAATGACGCTATCCCGAGAAGGACACATAAAGGCGAGCCGTAATGGCCTCATCTTCGGCAGGCTCCTCCGGTTTCTTTTCGGTTATTTCTATGAGTTTTTTTTTTTTTTTTTACGTTGTGCTGACCTTCGTTCTTTAAATGGCGCTATCCCGAGAAGGACACATAAAGGCGAGCCGTAATGGCCTCATCTTCGGCAGGCTCCTCCGGTTTTTTTTTTCGGTTTTCTCTCAGAGTTTTTTTTTTTTTTTTTTTTTTTTTTTTTTTTTTTTTTTTTTTTTTTTTTTTTTTTTTTTTTTTTTTTTTTTTACGTTGTGCTGACCTTCGTTCTTTAAATGACGCTATCCCGAGAAGGACACATAAAGGCGAGCCGTAATGTCCTCATCTTCGGCAGGCTCCTCCGGTTTTTTTTTCGGTTATTTCTCTAAGTTTTTTTTTTTTTTTTTTTTTTTTTTTTTTTTTTTTTTCCGTTGTGCTGACCATCGTTCTTTAAATGACGCTATCCAGAGATGGACATATAAAGGCGAGCTGTAATGGCCTCATCTTCGGCAGGCTCCTCCGGTTTTTTTGTCGGTTTTTTTTTTTTTTTTTTTTTTTTTTTTTTTTTTTTTTTTTTTTTTTTTTTTTTTTTTTTTTTTTTACGTTGTGCTGACCTTCGTTCTTTAAATGACGCTATCCCGAGAAGGACACATAAAGGCGAGCCGTAATGTCCTCATCTTCGGCAGGCTCCTCCGGTTTTTTTTTCGGTTATTTCTCTAAGTTTTTTTTTTTTTTTTTTTTTTTTTTTTTTTTTTCCGTTGTGCTGACCATCGTTCTTTAAATAACGCTATCCAGAGAAGGACACATAAAGGCGAGCTGTAATGGCCTCATCTTCGGCAGGCTCCTCCGGTTTTTTTTTCGGTTATTTCTCTGAGTTTTTTTTTTTTTTTTTTTTTTTTTTACGTTGTGCTGACCTTCGTTCTTTAAATGACGCTATCCCGAGAAGGACACATAAAGGCGAGCCGTAATGGCCTCATCTTCGGCAGGCTCCTCCGATTTTTTTTTCGGTTTTCTCTCAAAGTTTTTTTTTTTTTTTTTTTTTTTTTTTTTTGTTTACGTTGTGCTGACCTTCGTTCTTTAAATGACGCTATCCCGAGAAGGACACATAAAGGCGAGCCGTAATGGCCTCATCTTAGGCAGGCTCCTCCGATTTTTTTTCCGTTATTTCTCTGAGTTTTTTTTTTTTTTTTTTTTTTTTTTTTTTTTTTTGTTGTGCTGACCTTCGTTCTTTAAATGACGCTATCCCGAGAAGGACACATAAAGGCGAGCTGTAATGGCCTCATCTTCGGCAGGCTCCTCCGGTTTTTTTTTCGGTTTTCTCTCAGAGTTTTTTTTTTTTTTTTTTTTTTTTTTTTTTTTTTTTTTTTTTTTTTTTTTTTTTTTTTTTTTTTACGTTGTGCTGACCTTCGTTCTTTAAATGACGCTATCCCGAGAAGGACACATAAAGGCGAGCCGTAATGTCCTCATCTTCGGCAGGCTCCTCCGGTTTTTTTTTCGGTTATTTCTCTAAGTTTTTTTTTTTTTTTTTTTTTTTTTTTCCGTTGTGCTGACCATCGTTCTTTAAATGACGCTATCCAGAGAAGGACACATAAAGGCGAGCCGTAATGGCCTCATCTTCGGCAGGCTCCTCCGGTTTTTTTTTCGGTTTTTTCTCAGAGTTTTTTTTTTTTTTTTTTTTTTTTTTTTTTTTTTTTTTTTGTGCTGACCTTCGTTCTTTAAATGACGCTATCTCGAGAAGGACACATAAAGGCGAGCCGTAATGGCCTCATCTTCGGCAGGCTCCTCCGGTTTTTTTTCGGTTATTTCTCTGAGTTTTTTTTATTTTTATTTTTTACGTTGTGCTGACGTTCGTTCTTTAAATGACGCTATCCCGAGAAGGACACATAAAGGCGAGCTGTAATGGCCTCATCTTCGGCAGGCTCCTCCGGTTTATTTTTCGGTTTTTTCTCAGAGTTTTTTTTTTTTTTTTTTTTTTTTTTTTTTTTTTTTTTTTTTTTTTTTTTTTTTTTTTTTTTTTTTTACGTTGTGCTGACCTTCGTTTTTTTAAATGACGCTATCCCGAGAAGGACACATAAAGGCGAGCCGTAATGTCCTCATCTTCGGCAGGCTCCTCCGGTTTTTTTTTTCGGTTATTTCTCTGAGTTTTTTTTTTTTTTTTTTTTTTTTCCGTTGTGCTGACCATCGTTCTTTAAATGACGCTATCCAGAGAAGGACACATAAAGGCGAGCTGTAATGGCCTCATCTTCGGCAGGCTCCTCCGGTTTTTTTGTCGGTTTTTTCTCTGGGTTTTTTTTTTTTTTTTTGTTACGTTGTGCTGACCTTCGTTCTTTAAATGACGCTATCCCGAGAAGGACACATAAAGGCGAGCTGTAATGGCCTCATCTTCGGCAGGCTCCTCCGGTTTCTTTTCGGTTATTTCTATGAGTTTTTTTTTTTTACGTTGTGCTGACCTTCGTTCTTTAAATGACGCTATCCCGAGAAGGACACATAAAGGCGAGTCGTAATGCCCTCATCTTCGGCAGGCTCCTCCGGTTTTTTTTTTTTTTTTTTTTTTTTTTTTTTTTTTTTTTTTTACGTTGTGCTGACCTTCGTTCTTTAAATGACGCTATCCCGAGAAGGACACATAAAGGCGAGCCGTAATGGTCTCATCTTCGGCAGGCTCCTCCGGTTTTTTTTTTCGGTTATTTCTCTGAGTTTTTTTTTTTTTTTTTTTTTTTTTTTTTTTTTTTTTTTTTTTTTTTTTTTTTTACGTTGTGCTGACCTTCGTTCTTTAAATGACGCTATCCCGAGAAGGACACATAAAGGCGAGTTGTAATGGCCTCATCTTCGGCAGGCTCCTCCGGTTTTTTTTTCGGTTATTTCTCTGAGTTTTTTTTTTTTTTTTTTTTTTTTTTTTTTTTTTATACGTTGTGCTGACCTTCGTTCTTTAAATGACGCTATCCCGAGAAGGACACATAAAGGCGAGCCGTAATGGCCTCATCTTCGGCAGGCTCCTCCGATTTTTTTTTCGGTTTTCTCTCAAAGTTTTTTTTTTTTTTTTTGTTTACGTTGTGCTGACCTTCGTTCTTTAAATGACGCTATCCCGAGAAGGACACATAAAGGCGAGCCGTAATGGCCTCATCTTCGGCAGGCTCCTCCGATTTTTTTTTTACATTGTGCTGACCTTCGTTCTTTAAATGACGCTATCCCGAGAAGGACACATAAAGGCGAGCTGTAATGGCCTCATCTTCGGCAGGCTCCTCCGGTTTTTTTTTCGGTTTTCTCTCAGAGTTTTTTTTTTTTTTTTTTTTTTTTTTTTTTTTTTTTTTTTTTTTTTTTTTTTTTTTTTTTTTTTTACGTTGTGCTGACCTTCGTTCTTTAAATGACGCTATCCCGAGAAGGACACATAAAGGCGAGCCATAATGTCCTCATCTTCGGCAGGCTCCTCCGGTATTTTTTTCGGTTATTTCTCTAAGTTTTTTTTTTTTTTTTTTTTTTCCGTTGTGCTGACCATCGTTCTTTAAATGACGCTATCCAGAGAAGGACACATAAAGGCGAGCCGTAATGGCCTCATCTTCGGCAGGCTCCTCCTGTTTTTTTTCGGTTATTTCTATGAGTTTTTTTTTTTTTTTTTTACGTTGTGCTGACCATCGTTCTTTAAATGACGCTAGCTGTAATGGCCTCATCTTCGGCAGGCTCCTCCGGTTTTTTTTGTCGGTTTTTTCTCTGGGTTTTTTTTTTTTTTTTTTACGTTGTGCTGACCTTCGTTCTTTAAATGACGCTATCCCGAGAAGGACACATAAAGGCGAGCCGTAATGGCCTCATCTTCGGCAGGCTCCTCCTGTTTTTTTTCGGTTATTTCTATGAGTTTTTTTTTTTTTTTTTTTTACGTTGTGCTGACCTTCGTTCTTTAAATGACGCTAGCTGTAATGGCCTCATCTTCGGCAGGCTCCTCCGGTTTTTTTTTCGGTTTTTTCTCAGAGTTTTTTTTTTTTTTTCGTTGTGCTGACCTTCGTTCTTTAAATGACGCTATCCCGAGAAGGACACATAAAGGCGAGCCGTAATGTCCTCATCTTCAGCAGGCTCCTCCGATTTTTTTTTCGGTTATTTCTCTGAGTTTTTTTTTTTTTTTCCGTTGTGCTGACCATCGTTCTTTAAATGACGCTATCCAGAGAAGGACACATAAAGGCGAGCTATAATGGCCTCATCTTCGGCAGGCTCCTCCGGTTTTTTTGTCGGTTTTTTCTCTGGGTTTTTTTTTTTTTTTTTTTACGTTGTGCTGACCTTCGTTCTTTAAATGACGCTATCCCGAGAAGGACACATAAAGGCGAGCCGTAATGGCCTCATCTTCGGCAGGCTCCTCCGGTTTCTTTTCGGTTATTTCTATGAGTTTTTTTTTTTTTTTTTACGTTGTGCTGACCTTCGTTCTTTAAATGGCGCTATCCCGAGAAGGACACATAAAGGCGAGCCGTAATGGCCTCATCTTCGGCAGGCTCCTCCGGTTTTTTTTTTCGGTTTTCTCTCAGAGTTTTTTTTTTTTTTTTTTTTTTTTTTTTTTTTTTTTTTTTTTTTTTTTTTTTTACGTTGTGCTGACCTTCGTTCTTTAAATGACGCTATCCCGAGAAGGACACATAAAGGCGAGCCGTAATGTCCTCATCTTCGGCAGGCTCCTCCGGTTTTTTTTTCGGTTATTTCTCTAAGTTTTTTTTTTTTTTTTTTTTTTTTTTTTTTTTTTTTTTTTCCGTTGTGCTGACCATCGTTCTTTAAATGACGCTATCCAGAGATGGACATATAAAGGCGAGCTGTAATGGCCTCATCTTCGGCAGGCTCCTCCGGTTTTTTTGTCGGTTTTTTTTTTTTTTTTTTTTTTTTTTTTTACGTTGTGCTGTCCTTCGTTCTTTAAATGACGCTATCCCGAGAAGGACACATAAAGGCGAGCCGTAATGTCCTCATCTTCGGCAGGCTCCTCCGGTTTTTTTTTCGGTTATTTCTCTAAGTTTTTTTTTTTTTTTTTTTTTTTTTTTTTTTTTTCCGTTGTGCTGACCATCGTTCTTTAAATAACGCTATCCAGAGAAGGACACATAAAGGCGAGCTGTAATGGCCTCATCTTCGGCAGGCTCCTCCGGTTTTTTTTTCGGTTATTTCTCTGAGTTTTTTTTTTTTTTTTTTTTTTTTTTTTTTTTTTTTTTTTACGTTGTGCTGACCTTCGTTCTTTAAATGACGCTATCCCGAGAAGGACACATAAAGGCGAGCCGTAATGGCCTCATCTTCGGCAGGCTCCTCCGATTTTTTTTTCGGTTTTCTCTCAAAGTTTTTTTTTTTTTTTTTTTTTTTTTTTTTTTTTGTTTACGTTGTGCTGACCTTCGTTCTTTAAATGACGCTATCCCGAGAAGGACACATAAAGGCGAGCCGTAATGGCCTCATCTTAGGCAGGCTCCTCCGATTTTTTTTCCGTTATTTCTCTGAGTTTTTTTTTTTTTTTTTTTTTTTTTTTTTTTTTGTTGTGCTGACCTTCGTTCTTTAAATGACGCTATCCCGAGAAGGACACATAAAGGCGAGCTGTAATGGCCTCATCTTCGGCAGGCTCCTCCGGTTTTTTTTTCGGTTTTCTCTCAGAGTTTTTTTTTTTTTTTTTTTTTTTTTTTTTTTTTTTTTTTTTTTTTTTTTTTTTTTTTTTTTTTTTTTTTACGTTGTGCTGACCTTCGTTCTTTAAATGACGCTATCCCGAGAAGGACACATAAAGGCGAGCCGTAATGTCCTCATCTTCGGCAGGCTCCTCCGGTTTTTTTTTCGGTTATTTCTCTAAGTTTTTTTTTTTTTTTTTTTTTTTCCGTTGTGCTGACCATCGTTCTTTAAATGACGCTATCCAGAGAAGGACACATAAAGGCGAGCCGTAATGGACTCATCTTCGGCAGGCTCCTCCTGTTTTTTTTCGGTTATTTCTATGAGTTTTTTTTTTTTTTTTTTTTTTTTTTACGTTGTGTTGACCATCGTTCTTTAAATGACGCTAGCTGTAATGGCCTCATCTTCGGCAGGCTCCTCCGGTTTTTTTTGTCGGTTTTTTCTCTGGTTTTTTTTTTTTTTTACGTTGTGCTGACCTTCGTTCTTTAAATGTTTAAATGACGCTATCCCGAGAAGGACACCTAAATTTGAGCCGTAATGGCCTCATCTTCGGCAGGCTCCTCCGGTTTTTTTTTTCGGTTATTTCTCTGAGTTTTTTTTTTTTTTTTTTTTTACGTTGTGCTGACCTTCGTTCTTTAAATGACGCTATCCCGAGAAGGACACATAAAGGCGAGCCGTAATGGCCTCATCTTCGGCAGGCTCCTCCGGTTTTTTTTCGGTTATTTCTCTGAGTTTTTTTTATTTTTTTTTTACGTTGTGCTGACCTTCGTTCTTTAAATGACGCTATCCCGAGAAGGACACATAAAGGCAAGCTGTAATGGCCTCATCTTCGGCAGGCTCCTCCGGTTTTTTTTTTCGGTTTTCTCTTAGAGTTTTTTTTTTTTTTTTTACGTTGTGCTGACCTTCGTTCTTTAAATGACGCTATCCCGAAAAGGACACATAAAGGCGAGCTGTAATGGCCTCATCTTCGGCAGGCTCCTTCGGTTTTTTCTCAAGAGTTTTTTTTTTTTTTTTTTTTTTTTTTATACGTTGTGCTGACCTTCGTTTTTTAAATGACGCTATCCCGAGAAGGACACATAAAGGCGAGCCGTAATGTCCTCATCTTCGGCAGTCTCCTCCGGTTTTTTTTTTCGGTTATTTCTCTGAGTTTTTTTTTCTTTTTTCTTTTTTTTTTTTTTCCGTTGTGCTGACCATCGTTCTTTAAATGACGCTATCCAGAGAAGGACACATAAAGGCGAGCTGTAATGGCCTCATCTTCGGCAGGCTCCTCCGGTTTTTTTGTCGGTTTTTTCTCAGAGTTTTTTTTTTTTTTTTTTTTTTTTTTTTTTTTTTTTTTTTTTTTACGTTGTGCTGACCTTCGTTCTTTAAATGACGCTATCCCGAGAAGGACACATAAAGGCGAGCTGTAATGGCCTCATCTTCGGCAGGCTCCTCCGGTTTTTTTTCGGTTATTTCTCTGAGTTTTTTTTTTTTTTTTTTTACGTTGTGCTGACCATCGTTCTTTAAATGTTTAAATGACGCTATCCCAAGAAGGACACCTAAATTTGAGCCGTAATGGCCTCATCTTCGGCAGGCTCCTCCGGTTTTTTTTTTCGGTTATTTCTCTGAGTTTTTTTTTTTTTTTTTTTTACGTTGTGCTGACCTTCGTTCTTTAAATGACGCTATCCCGAGAAGGACACATAAAGGCGAGCTGTAATGGCCTCATCTTCGGCAGGCTCCTCCGGTTTTTTTTTCGGTTTTTTCTCAGAGTTTTTTTTTTTTTTTTTTTACGTTGTGCTGACCTTCGTTCTTTAAATGACGCTATCTCGAGAAGGACACATAAAGGCGAGCCGTAATGGCCTCATCTTCGGCAGGCTCCTCCGGTTTTTTTTCGGTTATTTCTCTGAGTTTTTTTTATTTTTTTTTTTTACGTTGTGCTGACGTTCGTTCTTTAAATGACGCTATCCCGAGAAGGACACATAAAGGCGAGCTGTAATGGCCTCATCTTCGGCAGGCTCCTCCGGTTTATTTTTCGGTTTTTTCTCAGAGTTTTTTTTTTTTTTTTTTTTTTTTTTTTTTTTTTTTTTTTTTTTTTTTTTTTTTTTTTTTTTACGTTGTGCTGACCTTCGTTCTTTAAATGACGCTATCCCGAGAAGGACACATAAAGGCGAGCTGTAATGGCCTCATCTTCGGCAGGCTCCTCCGGTTTTTTTTTCGGTTTTCTCTCAGAGTTTTTTTTTTTTTTTTTTTTTTTTTTTTTTTTTTTTTTTTTTTTACGTTGTGCTGACCTTCGTTCTTTAAATGACGCTATCCCGAGAAGGACACATAAAGGCGAGCCGTAATGTCCTCATCTTCGGCAGGCTCCTCCGGTTTTTTTTTCGGTTATTTCTCTAAGTTTTTTTTTTTTTTTTTTTTTTTTTTCCGTTGTGCTGACCATCGTTCTTTAAATGACGCTATCCAGAGAAGGACACATAAAGGCGAGCCGTAATGGCCTCATCTTCGGCAGGCTCCTCCTGTTTTTTTTCGGTTATTTCTATGAGTTTTTTTTTTTTTTTTTTTTTTTTACGTTGTGTTGACCATCGTTCTTTAAATGACGCTAGCTGTAATGGCCTCATCTTCGGCAGGCTCCTCCGGTTTTTTTTGTCGGTTTTTTCTCTTGGTTTTTTTTTTTTTTTTTTTTTACGTTGTGCTGACCTTCGTTCTTTAAATGTTTAAATGACGCTATCCCGAGAAGGACACCTAAATTTGAGCCGTAATGGCCTCATCTTCGGCAGGCTCCTCCGGTTTTTTTTTTCGGTTATTTCTCTGAGTTTTTTTTTTTTTTTTTTTTACGTTGTGCTGACCTTCGTTCTTTAAATGACGCTATCCCGAGAAGGACACATAAAGGCGAGCCGTAGTGGCCTCATCTTCGGCAGGCTCCTCCGGTTTTTTTTCGGTTATTTCTCTGAGTTTTTTTTATTTTTTTTTTACGTTGTGCTGACCTTCGTTCTTTAAATGACGCTATCCCGAGAAGGACACATAAAGGCAAGCTGTAATGGCCTCATCTTCGGCAGGCTCCTCCGGTTTTTTTTTTCGGTTTTCTCTCAGAGTTTTTTTTTTTTTTTTTACGTTGTGCTGACCTTCGTTCTTTAAATGACGCTATCCCGAAAAGGACACATAAAGGCGAGCTGTAATGGCCTCATCTTCGGCAGGCTCCTTCGGTTTTTTCTCAAGAGTTTTTTTTTTTTTTTTTTTTTTTTTATACGTTGTGCTGACCTTCGTTTTTTAAATGACGCTATCCCGAGAAGGACACATAAAGGCGAGCCGTAATGTCCTCATCTTCGGCAGTCTCCTCCGGTTTTTTTTTTCGGTTATTTCTCTGAGTTTTTTTTTCTTTTTTCTTTTTTTTTTTTTCCGTTGTGCTGACCATCGTTCTTTAAATGACGCTATCCAGAGAAGGACACATAAAGGCGAGCTGTAATGGCCTCATCTTCGGCAGGCTCCTCCGGTTTTTTTGTCGGTTTTTTCTCAGAGTTTTTTTTTTTTTTTTTTTTTTTTTTTTTTTTTTTTTTTTTTTTTTTTTTTTTTTTTTTTTTTTTTTTTTTTTTTTTTTACGTTGTGCTGACCTTCGTTCTTTAAATGACGCTATCCCGAGAAGGACACATAAAGGCGAGCTGTAATGGCCTCATCTTCGGCAGGCTCCTCCGGTTTTTTTTCGGTTATTTCTCTGAGTTTTTTTTTTTTTTTTTTTACGTTGTGCTGACCATCGTTCTTTAAATGTTTAAATGACGCTATCCCAAGAAGGACACCTAAATTTGAGCCGTAATGGCCTCATCTTCGGCAGGCTCCTCCGGTTTTTTTTTTCGGTTATTTCTCTGAGTTTTTTTTTTTTTTTTTTTTTACGTTGTGCTGACCTTCGTTCTTTAAATGACGCTATCCCGAGAAGGACACATAAAGGCGAGCTGTAATGGCCTCATCTTCGGCAGGCTCCTCCGGTTTTTTTTTCGGTTTTTTCTCAGAGTTTTTTTTTTTTTTTTTTTTACGTTGTGCTGACCTTCGTTCTTTAAATGACGCTATCTCGAGAAGGACACATAAAGGCGAGCCGTAATGGCCTCATCTTCGGCAGGCTCCTCCGGTTTTTTTTCGGTTATTTCTCTGAGTTTTTTTTATTTTTTTTTTTTACGTTGTGCTGACGTTCGTTCTTTAAATGACGCTATCCCGAGAAGGACACATAAAGGCGAGCTGTAATGGCCTCATCTTCGGCAGGCTCCTCCGGTTTATTTTTCGGTTTTTTCTCAGAGTTTTTTTTTTTTTTTTTTTTTTTTTTTTTTTTTTTTTTTTTTTTTTTTTTTTTTTTTACGTTGTGCTGACCTTCGTTCTTTAAATGACGCTATCCCGAGAAGGACACATAAAGGCGAGCCGTAATGTCCTCATCTTCGGCAGGCTCCTCCGGTTTATTTTTCGGTTTTTTCTCAGAGTTTTTTTTTTTTTTTTTTTTTTTTTTTTTTTTTTTTTTTTTTTTTTTTTTTTACGTTGTGCTGACCTTCGTTCTTTAAATGACGCTATCCCGAGAAGGACACATAAAGGCGAGCCGTAATGTCCTCATCTTCGGCAGGCTCCTCCGGTTTTTTTTTTCGGTTATTTCTCTGAGTTTTTTTTTTTTTTTTTTTCCGTTGTGCTGACCATCGTTCTTTAAATGACGCTATCCAGAGAAGGACACATAAAGGCGAGCTGTAATGGCCTCATCTTCGGCAGGCTCCTCCGGTTTTTTTGTCGGTTTTTTCTCTGGGTTTTTTTTTTTTTTTTTGTTACGTTGTGCTGACCTTCGTTCTTTAAATGACGCTATCCCGAGAAGGACACATAAAGGCGAGCTGTAATGGCCTCATCTTCGGCAGGCTCCTCCGGTTTCTTTTCGGTTATTTCTATGAGTTTTTTTTTTTACGTTGTGCTGACCTTCGTTCTTTAAATGACGCTATCCCGAGAAGGACACATAAAGGCGAGTCGTAATGCCCTCATCTTCGGCAGGCTCCTCCGGTTTTTTTTTTTTTTTTTTTTTTTTTTTTTACGTTGTGCTGACCTTCGTTCTTTAAATGACGCTATCCCGAGAAGGACACATAAAGGCGAGCCGTAATGGTCTCATCTTCGGCAGGCTCCTCCGGTTTTTTTTTCGGTTATTTCTCTGAGTTTTTTTTTTTTTTTTTTTTTTTTTTTTTTTTTATTTTTTTTTTTTTTTACGTTGTGCTGACCTTCGTTCTTTAAATGACGCTATCCCGAGAAGGACACATAAAGGCGAGCCGTAATGTCCTCATCTTCGGCAGGCTCCTCCGGTTTTTTTTTCGGTTATTTCTCTAAGTTTTTTTTTTTTTTTTTTTTTTTCCGTTGTGCTGACCATCGTTCTTTAAATGACGCTATCCAGAGAAGGACACATAAAGGCGAGCCGTAATGGCCTCATCTTCGGCAGGCTCCTCCTGTTTTTTTTCGGTTATTTCTATGAGTTTTTTTTTTTTTTTTTTTTTTTACGTTGTGTTGACCATCGTTCTTTAAATGACGCTAGCTGTAATGGCCTCATCTTCGGCAGGCTCCTCCGGTTTTTTTTGTCGGTTTTTTCTCTGGGTTTTTTTTTTTTTTTTTTTTACGTTGTGCTGACCTTCGTTCTTTAAATGTTTAAATGACGCTATCCCGAGAAGGACACCTAAATTTGAGCCGTAATGGCCTCATCTTCGGCAGGCTCCTCCGGTTTTTTTTTTTCGGTTATTTCTCTGAGTTTTTTTTTTTTTTTTTTTTTACGTTGTGCTGACCTTCGTTCTTTAAATGACGCTATCCCGAGAAGGACACATAAAGGCGAGCCGTAATGGCCTCATCTTCGGCAGGCTCCTCCGGTTTTTTTTCGGTTATTTCTCTGAGTTTTTTTTATTTTTTTTTTACGTTGTGCTGACCTTCGTTCTTTAAATGACGCTATCCCGAGAAGGACACATAAAGGCAAGCTGTAATGGCCTCATCTTCGGCAGGCTCCTCCGGTTTTTTTTTTCGGTTTTCTCTCAGAGTTTTTTTTTTTTTTTTTTACGTTGTGCTGACCTTCGTTCTTTAAATGACGCTATCCCGAAAAGGACACATAAAGGCGAGCTGTAATGGCCTCATCTTCGGCAGGCTCCTTCGGTTTTTTCTCAAGAGTTTTTTTTTTTTTTTTTTTTTTTTTTTTTTTTATACGTTGTGCTGACCTTCGTTTTTTAAATGACGCTATCCCGAGAAGGACACATAAAGGCGAGCCGTAATGTCCTCATCTTCGGCAGTCTCCTCCGGTTTTTTTTTTCGGTTATTTCTCTGAGTTTTTTTTTCTTTTTTCTTTTTTTTTTTTCCGTTGTGCTGACCATCGTTCTTTAAATGACGCTATCCAGAGAAGGACACATAAAGGCGAGCTGTAATGGCCTCATCTTCGGCAGGCTCCTCCGGTTTTTTTGTCGGTTTTTTCTCAGAGTTTTTTTTTTTTTTTTTTTTTTTTTTTTTTTTTTTTTTTTTTTTTTTTTTTTTTTTTTTTTTTTTTTTTTTTTTTTTACGTTGTGCTGACCTTCGTTCTTTAAATGACGCTATCCCGAGAAAGACACATAAAGGCGAGCTGTAATGGCCTCATCTTCGGCAGGCTCCTCCGGTTTTTTTTCGGTTATTTCTCTGAGTTTTTTTTTTTTTTTTTTTTACGTTGTGCTGACCATCGTTCTTTAAATGTTTAAATGACGCTATCCCAAGAAGGACACCTAAATTTGAGCCGTAATGGCCTCATCTTCGGCAGGCTCCTCCGGTTTTTTTTTTCGGTTATTTCTCTGAGTTTTTTTTTTTTTTTTTTTTACGTTGTGCTGACCTTCGTTCTTTAAATGACGCTATCCCGAGAAGGACACATAAAGGCGAGCTGTAATGGCCTCATCTTCGGCAGGCTCCTCCGGTTTTTTTTTCGGTTTTTTCTCAGAGTTTTTTTTTTTTTTTTTTTACGTTGTGCTGACCTTCGTTCTTTAAATGACGCTATCTCGAGAAGGACACATAAAGGCGAGCCGTAATGGCCTCATCTTCGGCAGGCTCCTCCGGTTTTTTTTCGGTTATTTCTCTGAGTTTTTTTTATTTTTTTTTTTTACGTTGTGCTGACGTTCGTTCTTTAAATGACGCTATCCCGAGAAGGACACATAAAGGCGAGCTGTAATGGCCTCATCTTCGGCAGGCTCCTCCGGTTTATTTTTCGGTTTTTTCTCAGAGTTTTTTTTTTTTTTTTTTTTTTTTTTTTTTTTTTTTTTTTTTTTTTTTTTACGTTGTGCTGACCTTCGTTCTTTAAATGACGCTATCCCGAGAAGGACACATAAAGGCGAGCCGTAATGTCCTCATCTTCGGCAGGCTCCTCCGGTTTATTTTTCGGTTTTTTCTCAGAGTTTTTTTTTTTTTTTTTTTTTTTTTTTTTTTTTTTTTTTTTTTTACGTTGTGCTGACCTTCGTTCTTTAAATGACGCTATCCCGAGAAGGACACATAAAGGCGAGCCGTAATGTCCTCATCTTCGGCAGGCTCCTCCGGTTTTTTTTTTCGGTTATTTCTCTGAGTTTTTTTTTTTTTTTTTTTCCGTTGTGCTGACCATCGTTCTTTAAATGACGCTATCCAGAGAAGGACACATAAAGGCGAGCTGTAATGGCCTCATCTTCGGCAGGCTCCTCCGGTTTTTTTGTCGGTTTTTTCTCTGGGTTTTTTTTTTTTTTTTTGTTACGTTGTGCTGACCTTCGTTCTTTAAATGACGCTATCCCGAGAAGGACACATAAAGGCGAGCTGTAATGGCCTCATCTTCGGCAGGCTCCTCCGGTTTCTTTTCGGTTATTTCTATGAGTTTTTTTTTTTACGTTGTGCTGACCTTCGTTCTTTAAATGACGCTATCCCGAGAAGGACACATAAAGGCGAGTCGTAATGCCCTCATCTTCGGCAGGCTCCTCCGGTTTTTTTTTTTTTTTTTTTTTTTTTTTTTTTTTTACGTTGTGCTGACCTTCGTTCTTTAAATGACGCTATCCCGAGAAGGACACATAAAGGCGAGCCGTAATGGTCTCATCTTCGGCAGGCTCCTCCGGTTTTTTTTTCGGTTATTTCTCTGAGTTTTTTTTTTTTTTTTTTTTTTTTTTTTTTTTTTTTTTTTTTTTTTTTTTTTTTTTTTTTTTTTACGTTGTGCTGACCTTCGTTCTTTAAATGACGCTATCCCGAGAAGGACACATAAAGGCGAGTTGTAATGGCCTCATCTTCGGCAGGCTCCTCCGGTTTTTTTTTCGGTTATTTCTCTGAGTTTTTTTTTTTTTTTTTTTTTTTTTACGTTGTGCTGACCTTCGTTCTTTAAATGACGCTATCCCGAGAAGGACACATAAAGGCGAGCCGTAATGGCCTCATCTTCGGCAGGCTCCTCCGATTTTTTTTTCGGTTTTCTCTCAAAGTTTTTTTTTTTTTTTTTTGTTTACGTTGTGCTGACCTTCGTTCTTTAAATGACGCTATCCCGAGAAGGACACATAAAGGCGAGCCGTAATGGCCTCATCTTCGGCAGGCTCCTCCGATTTTTTTTTTACATTGTGCTGACCTTCGTTCTTTAAATGACGCTATCCCGAGAAGGACACATAAAGGCGAGCTGTAATGGCCTCATCTTCGGCAGGCTCCTCCGGTTTTTTTTTCGGTTTTCTCTCAGAGTTTTTTTTTTTTTTTTTTTTTTTTTTTTTTTTTTTTTTTTTTTTTTTTTACGTTGTGCTGACCTTCGTTCTTTAAATGACGCTATCCCGAGAAGGACACATAAAGGCGAGCCGTAATGTCCTCATCTTCGGCAGGCTCCTCCGGTTTTTTTTTCGGTTATTTCTCTAAGTTTTTTTTTTTTTTTTTTTTTCCGTTGTGCTGACCATCGTTCTTTAAATGACGCTATCCAGAGAAGGACACATAAAGGCGAGCTGTAATGGCCTCATCTTCGGCAGGCTCCTCCGGTTTTTTTTCGGTTATTTCTCTGAGTTTTTTTTTTTTTTTACGTTGTGCTGACCATCGTTCTTTAAATGTTTAAATGACGCTATCCCAAGAAGGACACCTAAATTTGAGCCGTAATGGCCTCATCTTCGGCAGGCTCCTCCGGTTTTTTTTTTCGGTTATTTCTCTGAGTTTTTTTTTTTTTTTTTTTTTACGTTGTGCTGACCTTCGTTCTTTAAATGACGCTATCCCGAGAAGGACACATAAAGGCGAGCTGTAATGGCCTCATCTTCGGCAGGCTCCTCCGGTTTTTTTTTCGGTTTTTTCTCAGAGTTTTTTTTTTTTTTTTTTTACGTTGTGCTGACCTTCGTTCTTTAAATGACGCTATCTCGAGAAGGACACATAAAGGCGAGCCGTAATGGCCTCATCTTCGGCAGGCTCCTCCGGTTTTTTTTCGGTTATTTCTCTGAGTTTTTTTTATTTTTTTTTTTTACGTTGTGCTGACGTTCGTTCTTTAAATGACGCTATCCCGAGAAGGACACATAAAGGCGAGCTGTAATGGCCTCATCTTCGGCAGGCTCCTCCGGTTTATTTTTCGGTTTTTTCTCAGAGTTTTTTTTTTTTTTTTTTTTTTTTTTTTTTTTTTTTTTTTTTTTTTTTTTTTACGTTGTGCTGACCTTCGTTCTTTAAATGACGCTATCCCGAGAAGGACACATAAAGGCGAGCCGTAATGTCCTCATCTTCGGCAGGCTCCTCCGGTTTATTTTTCGGTTTTTTCTCAGAGTTTTTTTTTTTTTTTTTTTTTTTTTTTTTTTTTTTTTTTTTTTTTTTACGTTGTGCTGACCTTCGTTCTTTAAATGACGCTATCCCGAGAAGGACACATAAAGGCGAGCCGTAATGTCCTCATCTTCGGCAGGCTCCTCCGGTTTTTTTTTTCGGTTATTTCTCTGAGTTTTTTTTTTTTTTTTTTTCCGTTGTGCTGACCATCGTTCTTTAAATGACGCTATCCAGAGAAGGACACATAAAGGCGAGCTGTAATGGCCTCATCTTCGGCAGGCTCCTCCGGTTTTTTTGTCGGTTTTTTCTCTGGGTTTTTTTTTTTTTTTGTTACGTTGTGCTGACCTTCGTTCTTTAAATGACGCTATCCCGAGAAGGACACATAAAGGCGAGCTGTAATGGCCTCATCTTCGGCAGGCTCCTCCGGTTTCTTTTCGGTTATTTCTATGAGTTTTTTTTTTTACGTTGTGCTGACCTTCGTTCTTTAAATGACGCTATCCCGAGAAGGACACATAAAGGCGAGTCGTAATGCCCTCATCTTCGGCAGGCTCCTCCGGTTTTTTTTTTTTTTTTTTTTTTTTTTTTTTTTTTACGTTGTGCTGACCTTCGTTCTTTAAATGACGCTATCCCGAGAAGGACACATAAAGGCGAGCCGTAATGGTCTCATCTTCGGCAGGCTCCTCCGGTTTTTTTTTCGGTTATTTCTCTGAGTTTTTTTTTTTTTTTTTTTTTTTTTTTTTTTTTTTTTTTTTTTTTTTTTTTACGTTGTGCTGACCTTCGTTCTTTAAATGACGCTATCCCGAGAAGGACACATAAAGGCGAGTTGTAATGGCCTCATCTTCGGCAGGCTCCTCCGGTTTTTTTTTCGGTTATTTCTCTGAGTTTTTTTTTTTTTTTTTTTTTTTTTACGTTGTGCTGACCTTCGTTCTTTAAATGACGCTATCCCGAGAAGGACACATAAAGGCGAGCCGTAATGGCCTCATCTTCGGCAGGCTCCTCCGATTTTTTTTTCGGTTTTCTCTCAAAGTTTTTTTTTTTTTTTTTTGTTTACGTTGTGCTGACCTTCGTTCTTTAAATGACGCTATCCCGAGAAGGACACATAAAGGCGAGCCGTAATGGCCTCATCTTCGGCAGGCTCCTCCGATTTTTTTTTTACATTGTGCTGACCTTCGTTCTTTAAATGACGCTATCCCGAGAAGGACACATAAAGGCGAGCTGTAATGGCCTCATCTTCGGCAGGCTCCTCCGGTTTTTTTTTCGGTTTTCTCTCAGAGTTTTTTTTTTTTTTTTTTTTTTTTTTTTTTTTTTTTACGTTGTGCTGACCTTCGTTCTTTAAATGACGCTATCCCGAGAAGGACACATAAAGGCGAGCCGTAATGTCCTCATCTTCGGCAGGCTCCTCCGGTTTTTTTTTCGGTTATTTCTCTAAGTTTTTTTTTTTTTTTTTTTTTCCGTTGTGCTGACCATCGTTCTTTAAATGACGCTATCCAGAGAAGGACACATAAAGGCGAGCTGTAATGGCCTCATCTTCGGCAGGCTCCTCCGGTTTTTTTTCGGTTATTTCTCTGAGTTTTTTTTTTTTTTTACGTTGTGCTGACCATCGTTCTTTAAATGTTTAAATGACGCTATCCCAAGAAGGACACCTAAATTTGAGCCGTAATGGCCTCATCTTCGGCAGGCTCCTCCGGTTTTTTTTTTCGGTTATTTCTCTGAGTTTTTTTTTTTTTTTTTTTTTACGTTGTGCTGACCTTCGTTCTTTAAATGACGCTATCCCGAGAAGGACACATAAAGGCGAGCTGTAATGGCCTCATCTTCGGCAGGCTCCTCCGGTTTTTTTTTCGGTTTTTTCTCAGAGTTTTTTTTTTTTTTTTTTTTTTTTTACGTTGTGCTGACCTTCGTTCTTTAAATGACGCTATCTCGAGAAGGACACATAAAGGCGAGCCGTAATGGCCTCATCTTCGGCAGGCTCCTCCGGTTTTTTTTCGGTTATTTCTCTGAGTTTTTTTTATTTTTTTTTTTTACGTTGTGCTGACGTTCGTTCTTTAAATGACGCTATCCCGAGAAGGACACATAAAGGCGAGCTGTAATGGCCTCATCTTCGGCAGGCTCCTCCGGTTTATTTTTCGGTTTTTTCTCAGAGTTTTTTTTTTTTTTTTTTTTTTTTTTTTTTTTTTTTTTTTTTTTTTTTTTTTTTACGTTGTGCTGACCTTCGTTCTTTAAATGACGCTATCCCGAGAAGGACACATAAAGGCGAGCCGTAATGTCCTCATCTTCGGCAGGCTCCTCCGGTTTTTTTTTTCGGTTATTTCTCTGAGTTTTTTTTTTTTTTTTTTCCGTTGTGCTGACCATCGTTCTTTAAATGACGCTATCCAGAGAAGGACACATAAAGGCGAGCTGTAATGGCCTCATCTTCGGCAGGCTCCTCCGGTTTTTTTGTCGGTTTTTTCTCTGGTTTTTTTTTTTTTTTTTGTTACGTTGTGCTGACCTTCGTTCTTTAAATGACGCTATCCCGAGAAGGACACATAAAGGCGAGCTGTAATGGCCTCATCTTCGGCAGGCTCCTCCGGTTTCTTTTCGGTTATTTCTATGAGTTTTTTTTTTTACGTTGTGCTGACCTTCGTTCTTTAAATGACGCTATCCCGAGAAGGACACATAAAGGCGAGTCGTAATGCCCTCATCTTCGGCAGGCTCCTCCGGTTTTTTTTTTTTTTTTTTTTTTTTTTTTTTTTTTTACGTTGTGCTGACCTTCGTTCTTTAAATGACGCTATCCCGAGAAGGACACATAAAGGCGAGCCGTAATGGTCTCATCTTCGGCAGGCTCCTCCGGTTTTTTTTCGGTTATTTCTCTGAGTTTTTTTTTTTTTTTTTTTTTTTTTTTTTTTTTTTTTTTTTTTTTTTTTTTTTTTTTTTTTTTTTTTTTTTTTATTTACGTTGTGCTGACCTTCGTTCTTTAAATGACGCTATCCCGAGAAGGACACATAAAGGCGAGTTGTAATGGCCTCATCTTCGGCAGGCTCCTCCGGTTTTTTTTTCGGTTATTTCTCTAAGTTTTTTTTTTTTTTTTTTTTTTCCGTTGTGCTGACCATCGTTCTTTAAATGACGCTATCCAGAGAAGGACACATAAAGGCGAGCTGTAATGGCCTCATCTTCGGCAGGCTCCTCCGGTTTTTTTTCGGTTATTTCTCTGAGTTTTTTTTTTTTTTTACGTTGTGCTGACCATCGTTCTTTAAATGTTTAAATGACGCTATCCCAAGAAGGACACCTAAATTTGAGCCGTAATGGCCTCATCTTCGGCAGGCTCCTCCGGTTTTTTTTTTCGGTTATTTCTCTGAGTTTTTTTTTTTTTTTTTTTTTACGTTGTGCTGACCTTCGTTCTTTAAATGACGCTATCCCGAGAAGGACACATAAAGGCGAGCTGTAATGGCCTCATCTTCGGCAGGCTCCTCCGGTTTTTTTTTCGGTTTTTTCTCAGAGTTTTTTTTTTTTTTTTTTTTTTTTTTTTTTTTTTTTTTTTTTTTTTTTTTTTTTTTTTTTTTTTTTTTTTTTTTACGTTGTGCTGACCTTCGTTCTTTAAATGACGCTATCTCGAGAAGGACACATAAAGGCGAGCCGTAATGGCCTCATCTTCGGCAGGCTCCTCCGGTTTTTTTTCGGTTATTTCTCTGAGTTTTTTTTATTTTTTTTTTTTACGTTGTGCTGACGTTCGTTCTTTAAATGACGCTATCCCGAGAAGGACACATAAAGGCGAGCTGTAATGGCCTCATCTTCGGCAGGCTCCTCCGGTTTATTTTTCGGTTTTTTCTCAGAGTTTTTTTTTTTTTTTTTTTTTTTTTTTTTTTTTTTTTTTTTTTTTTTTTTTTTTTTTTTTTTTTTTTTACGTTGTGCTGACCTTCGTTCTTTAAATGACGCTATCCCGAGAAGGACACATAAAGGCGAGCCGTAATGTCCTCATCTTCGGCAGGCTCCTCCGGTTTTTTTTTTCGGTTATTTCTCTGAGTTTTTTTTTTTTTTTTTTTCCGTTGTGCTGACCATCGTTCTTTAAATGACGCTATCCAGAGAAGGACACATAAAGGCGAGCTGTAATGGCCTCATCTTCGGCAGGCTCCTCCGGTTTTTTTGTCGGTTTTTTCTCTGGTTTTTTTTTTTTTTTTGTTACGTTGTGCTGACCTTCGTTCTTTAAATGACGCTATCCCGAGAAGGACACATAAAGGCGAGCTGTAATGGCCTCATCTTCGGCAGGCTCCTCCGGTTTCTTTTCGGTTATTTCTATGAGTTTTTTTTTTTACGTTGTGCTGACCTTCGTTCTTTAAATGACGCTATCCCGAGAAGGACACATAAAGGCGAGTCGTAATGCCCTCATCTTCGGCAGGCTCCTCCGGTTTTTTTTTTTTTTTTTTTTTTTTTTTTTTTTTTTACGTTGTGCTGACCTTCGTTCTTTAAATGACGCTATCCCGAGAAGGACACATAAAGGCGAGCCGTAATGGTCTCATCTTCGGCAGGCTCCTCCGGTTTTTTTTCGGTTATTTCTCTGAGTTTTTTTTTTTTTTTTTTTTTTTTTTTTTACGTTGTGCTGACCTTCGTTCTTTAAATGACGCTATCCCGAGAAGGACACATAAAGGCGAGTTGTAATGGCCTCATCTTCGGCAGGCTCCTCCGGTTTTTTTTTCGGTTATTTCTCTGAGTTTTTTTTTTTTTTTTTTTTTTTTTTTTTTTTTTTTACGTTGTGCTGACCTTCGTTCTTTAAATGACGCTATCCCGAGAAGGACACATAAAGGCGAGCCGTAATGGCCTCATCTTCGGCAGGCTCCTCCGATTTTTTTTTCGGTTTTCTCTCAAAGTTTTTTTTTTTTTTTTGTTTACGTTGTGCTGACCTTCGTTCTTTAAATGACGCTATCCCGAGAAGGACACATAAAGGCGAGCCGTAATGGCCTCATCTTCGGCAAGCTCCTCCGATTTTTTTTCCGTTATTTCTCTGAGTTTTTTTTTTTTTTTTTTTTTTTTTTTTTTTACATTGTGCTGACCTTCGTTCTTTAAATGACGCTATCCCGAGAAGGACACATAAAGGCGAGCTGTAATGGCCTCATCTTCGGCAGGCTCCTCCGGTTTTTTTTTCGGTTTTCTCTCAGAGTTTTTTTTTTTTTTTTTTTTTTTTTTTTTTTTTTTTTTTTTTTTTTTTTTTTTTTTTTTACGTTGTGCTGACCTTCGTTCTTTAAATGACGCTATCCCGAGAAGGACACATAAAGGCGAGCCGTAATGTCCTCATCTTCGGCAGGCTCCTCCGGTTTTTTTTCGGTTATTTCTCTGAGTTTTTTTTTTTTTTTTTACGTTGTGCTGACCATCGTTCTTTAAATGTTTAAATGACGCTATCCCAAGAAGGACACCTAAATTTGAGCCGTAATGGCCTCATCTTCGGCAGGCTCCTCCGGTTTTTTTTTTCGGTTATTTCTCTGAGTTTTTTTTTTTTTTTTTTTTTTTTTTACGTTGTGCTGACCTTCGTTCTTTAAATGACGCTATCCCGAGAAGGACACATAAAGGCGAGCTGTAATGGCCTCATCTTCGGCAGGCTCCTCCGGTTTTTTTTTCGGTTTTTTCTCAGAGTTTTTTTTTTTTTTTTTTTTTTTTTTTTTTTTTTTTTTTTTTTTTTTTTTTTTTTTTTTTTTTTTTTTTTTTACGTTGTGCTGACCTTCGTTCTTTAAATGACGCTATCTCGAGAAGGACACATAAAGGCGAGCCGTAATGGCCTCATCTTCGGCAGGCTCCTCCGGTTTTTTTTCGGTTATTTCTCTGAGTTTTTTTTATTTTTTTTTTTTACGTTGTGCTGACGTTCGTTCTTTAAATGACGCTATCCCGAGAAGGACACATAAAGGCGAGCTGTAATGGCCTCATCTTCGGCAGGCTCCTCCGGTTTATTTTTCGGTTTTTTCTCAGAGTATTTTTTTTTTTTTTTTTTTTTACGTTGTGCTGACCTTCGTTCTTTAAATGACGCTATCCCGAGAAGGACACATAAAGGCGAGCCGTAATGTCCTCATCTTCGGCAGGCTCCTCCGGTTTTTTTTTTCGGTTATTTCTCTGAGTTTTTTTTTTTTTTTTTTTTTCCGTTGTGCTGACCATCGTTCTTTAAATGACGCTATCCAGAGAAGGACACATAAAGGCGAGCTGTAATGGCCTCATCTTCGGCAGGCTCCTCCGGTTTTTTTGTCGGTTTTTTCTCTGGTTTTTTTTTTTTTTTTTGTTACGTTGTGCTGACCTTCGTTCTTTAAATGACGCTATCCCGAGAAGGACACATAAAGGCGAGCTGTAATGGCCTCATCTTCGGCAGGCTCCTCCGGTTTCTTTTCGGTTATTTCTATGAGTTTTTTTTTTTACGTTGTGCTGACCTTCGTTCTTTAAATGACGCTATCCCGAGAAGGACACATAAAGGCGAGTCGTAATGCCCTCATCTTCGGCAGGCTCCTCCGGTTTTTTTATTTTTTTTTTATTTTTTTTTTTTTTTTTTTTACGTTGTGCTGACCTTCGTTCTTTAAATGACGCTATCCCGAGAAGGACACATAAAGGCGAGCCGTAATGGTCTCATCTTCGGCAGGCTCCTCCGGTTTTTTTTCGGTTATTTCTCTGAGTTTTTTTTTTTTTTTTTTTTTTTTTTTTTTTTTTACGTTGTGCTGACCTTCGTTCTTTAAATGACGCTATCCCGAGAAGGACACATAAAGGCGAGTTGTAATGGCCTCATCTTCGGCAGGCTCCTCCGGTTTTTTTTTCGGTTATTTCTCTGAGTTTTTTTTTTTTTTTTTTTTTTTTTTTTTTTTTTTTTTTTTTTTTACGTTGTGCTGACCTTCGTTCTTTAAATGACGCTATCCCGAGAAGGACACATAAAGGCGAGCCGTAATGGCCTCATCTTCGGCAGGCTCCTCCGATTTTTTTTTCGGTTTTCTCTCAAAGTTTTTTTTTTTTTTTTGTTTACGTTGTGCTGACCTTCGTTCTTTAAATGACGATATCCCGAGAAGGACACATAAAGGCGAGCCGTAATGGCCTCATCTTCGGCAGGCTCCTCCGATTTTTTTTCCGTTATTTCTCTGAGTTTTTTTTTTTTTTTTTTTTTTTTTTTTTTTTTTTTTTACATTGTGCTGACCTTCGTTCTTTAAATGACGCTATCCCGAGAAGGACACATAAAGGCGAGCTGTAATGGCCTCATCTTCGGCAGGCTCCTCCGGTTTTTTTTTCGGTTTTCTCTCAGAGTTTTTTTTTTTTTTTTTTTTTTTTTTTTTATTTTTTTTTACGTTGTGCTGACCTTCGTTCTTTAAATGACGCTATCCCGAGAAGGACACATAAAGGCGAGCCGTAATGTCCTCATCTTCGGCAGGCTCCTCCGGTTTTTTTTTCGGTTATTTCTCTAAGTTTTTTTTTTTTTTTTTTTTTTTCCGTTGTGCTGACCATCGTTCTTTAAATGACGCTATCCAGAGAAGGACACATAAAGGCGAGCCGTAATGGCCTCATCTTCGGCAGGCTCCTCCTGTTTTTTTTCGGTTATTTCTATGAGTTTTTTTTTTTTTTTTTTTACGTTGTGCTGACCATCGTTCTTTAAATGACGCTAGCTGTAATGGCCTCATCTTCGGCAGGCTCCTCCGGTTTTTTTTGTCGGTTTTTTCTCTGGGTTTTTTTTTTTTTTTTTTTTTTTTTTTTTTTTTTTTTTTTTTTTTTTTTTTTTTACGTTGTGCTGACCTTCGTTCTTTAAATGACGCTATCCCGAGAAGGACACATAAAGGCGAGCCGTAATGGCCTCATCTTCGGCAGGCTCCTCCTGTTTTTTTTCGGTTATTTCTATGAGTTTTTTTTTTTTTTTTTTTTACGTTGTGCTGACCTTCGTTCTTTAAATGACGCTAGCTGTAATGGCCTCATCTTCGGCAGGCTCCTCCTGTTTTTTTTCGGTTATTTCTATGAGTTTTTTTTTTTTTTTTTTACGTTGTGCTGACCATCGTTCTTTAAATGACGCTAGCTGTAATGGCCTCATCTTCGGCAGGCTCCTCCGGTTTTTTTTGTCGGTTTTTTTTTTTTTTTTTTTTTTTTTTTTTTTTTTTTTTTTTTTTTTTTTTTTTTTTTTTTTTTTTTTTTTTTTTTTACGTTGTGCTGACCTTCGTTCTTTAAATGACGCTATCCCGAGAAGGACACATAAAGGCGAGTTGTAATGGCCTCATCTTCGGCAGGCTCCTCCGGTTTTTTTTTCGGTTATTTCTCTGAGTTTTTTTTTTTTTTTTTTTTTTTTTTTTTTTTTTTTTTTTTTTTACGTTGTGCTGACCTTCGTTCTTTAAATGACGCTATCCCGAGAAGGACACATAAAGGCGAGCCGTAATGGCCTCATCTTCGGCAGGCTCCTCCGATTTTTTTTTCGGTTTTCTCTCAAAGTTTTTTTTTTTTTTTTGTTTACGTTGTGCTGACCTTCGTTCTTTAAATGACGCTATCCCGAGAAGGACACATAAAGGCGAGCCGTAATGGCCTCATCTTCGGCAGGCTCCTCCGATTTTTTTTCCGTTATTTCTCTGAGTTTTTTTTTTTTTTTTTTTTTTTTTTTTTTTTTTTTTTTTTTTTTTTTTTTTTACATTGTGCTGACCTTCGTTCTTTAAATGACGCTATCCCGAGAAGGACACATAAAGGCGAGCTGTAATGGCCTCATCTTCGGCAGGCTCCTCCGGTTTTTTTTTCGGTTTTCTCTCAGAGTTTTTTTTTTTTTTTTTTTTTTTTTTTTTTTTTTTTTTTTTTTTTTTTTTTTTTTTTTTTTTTTTACGTTGTGCTGACCTTCGTTCTTTAAATGACGCTATCCCGAGAAGGACACATAAAGGCGAGCCGTAATGTCCTCATCTTCGGCAGGCTCCTCCGGTTTTTTTTCGGTTATTTCTCTGAGTTTTTTTTTTTTTTTTACGTTGTGCTGACCATCGTTCTTTAAATGTTTAAATGACGCTATCCCAAGAAGGACACCTAAATTTGAGCCGTAATGGCCTCATCTTCGGCAGGCTCCTCCGGTTTTTTTTTTCGGTTATTTCTCTGAGTTTTTTTTTTTTTTTTTTTTTTTACGTTGTGCTGACCTTCGTTCTTTAAATGACGCTATCCCGAGAAGGACACATAAAGGCGAGCTGTAATGGCCTCATCTTCGGCAGGCTCCTCCGGTTTTTTTTTCGGTTTTTTCTCAGAGTTTTTTTTTTTTTTTTTTTTTTTTTTTTTTTTACGTTGTGCTGACCTTCGTTCTTTAAATGACGCTATCTCGAGAAGGACACATAAAGGCGAGCCGTAATGGCCTCATCTTCGGCAGGCTCCTCCGGTTTTTTTTCGGTTATTTCTCTGAGTTTTTTTTATTTTTTTTTTTTACGTTGTGCTGACGTTCGTTCTTTAAATGACGCTATCCCGAGAAGGACACATAAAGGCGAGCTGTAATGGCCTCATCTTCGGCAGGCTCCTCCGGTTTATTTTTCGGTTTTTTCTCAGAGTTTTTTTTTTTTTTTTTTTTTTTTTTTTTTTTTTTTTTTTTTTTTTTTTTTTTTTTACGTTGTGCTGACCTTCGTTCTTTAAATGACGCTATCCCGAGAAGGACACATAAAGGCGAGCCGTAATGTCCTCATCTTCGGCAGGCTCCTCCGGTTTTTTTTTTCGGTTATTTCTCTGTGTTTTTTTTTTTTTTTTTTTTTTTTTTTTTCCGTTGTGCTGACCATCGTTCTTTAAATGACGCTATCCAGAGAAGGACACATAAAGGCGAGCTGTAATGGCCTCATCTTCGGCAGGCTCCTCCGGTTTTTTTGTCGGTTTTTTCTCTGGTTTTTTTTTTTTTTTTTTGTTACGTTGTGCTGACCTTCGTTCTTTAAATGACGCTATCCCGAGAAGGACACATAAAGGCGAGCTGTAATGGCCTCATCTTCGGCAGGCTCCTCCGGTTTCTTTTCGGTTATTTCTATGAGTTTTTTTTTTTACGTTGTGCTGACCTTCGTTCTTTAAATGACGCTATCCCGAGAAGGACACATAAAGGCGAGTCGTAATGCCCTCATCTTCGGCAGGCTCCTCCGGTTTTTTTTTTTTTTTTTTTTTTTTTTTTTTTTTTTTACGTTGTGCTGACCTTCGTTCTTTAAATGACGCTATCCCGAGAAGGACACATAAAGGCGAGCCGTAATGGTCTCATCTTCGGCAGGCTCCTCCGGTTTTTTTTCGGTTATTTCTCTGAGTTTTTTTTTTTTTTTTTTTTTTTTTTTTTTTTTTTTTTTTTTTTTTTTTTTTTTTTTTACGTTGTGCTGACCTTCGTTCTTTAAATGACGCTATCCCGAGAAGGACACATAAAGGCGAGCCGTAATGTCCTCATCTTCGGCAGGCTCCTCCGGTTTTTTTTTCGGTTATTTCTCTAAGTTTTTTTTTTTTTTTTTTTTTCCGTTGTGCTGACCATCGTTCTTTAAATGACGCTATCCAGAGAAGGACACATAAAGGCGAGCCGTAATGGCCTCATCTTCGGCAGGCTCCTCCTGTTTTTTTTCGGTTATTTCTATGAGTTTTTTTTTTTTTTTTTTTACGTTGTGCTGACCATCGTTCTTTAAATGACGCTAGCTGTAATGGCCTCATCTTCGGCAGGCTCCTCCGGTTTTTTTTGTCGGTTTTTTCTCTGGGTTTTTTTTTTTTTTTTTTTTTTTTTTTTTTTTTTTTTTTTTTTTTTTTTTTTTTTTTTTTTTTTTTTTTTTTTTTTTTTTTTTTACGTTGTGCTGACCTTCGTTCTTTAAATGACGCTATCCCGAGAAGGACACATAAAGGCGAGCCGTAATGGCCTCATCTTCGGCAGGCTCCTCCTGTTTTTTTTCGGTTATTTCTATGAGTTTTTTTTTTTTTTTTTTTACGTTGTGCTGACCTTCGTTCTTTAAATGACGCTAGCTGTAATGGCCTCATCTTCGGCAGGCTCCTCCTGTTTTTTTTCGGTTATTTCTATGAGTTTTTTTTTTTTTTTTTTACGTTGTGCTGACCATCGTTCTTTAAATGACGCTAGCTGTAATGGCCTCATCTTCGGCAGGCTCCTCCGGTTTTTTTTGTCGGTTTTTTCTCTGGGTTTTTTTTTTTTTTTTTTTTTTTTTTTTTTTTTTTTTTTTTTTTTTTTTTTTTTTTTTTTTTTTTTTTTACGTTGTGCTGACCTTCGTTCTTTAAATGACGCTATCCCGAGAAGGACACATAAAGGCGAGTTGTAATGGCCTCATCTTCGGCAGGCTCCTCCGGTTTTTTTTTCGGTTATTTCTCTGAGTTTTTTTTTTTTTATTTTTTTTTTTTTATTTTTTTATTTTTTTATTTTTTTATTTTTTTTTTTTTTTTTACGTTGTGCTGACCTTCGTTCTTTAAATGACGCTATCCCGAGAAGGACACATAAAGGCGAGCCGTAATGGCCTCATCTTCGGCAGGCTCCTCCGATTTTTTTTTCGGTTTTCTCTCAAAGTTTTTTTTTTTTTTTTGTTTACGTTGTGCTGACCTTCGTTCTTTAAATGACGCTATCCCGAGAAGGACACATAAAGGCGAGCCGTAATGGCCTCATCTTCGGCAGGCTCCTCCGATTTTTTTTCCGTTATTTCTCTGAGTTTTTTTTTTTTTTTTTTTTTTTTTTTTTTTTTTTTTTTTTTTTTTTTTTTTTTTTACATTGTGCTGACCTTCGTTCTTTAAATGACGCTATCCCGAGAAGGACACATAAAGGCGAGCTGTAATGGCCTCATCTTCGGCAGGCTCCTCCGGTTTTTTTTTCGGTTTTCTCTCAGAGTTTTTTTTTTTTTTTTTTTTTTTTTTTTTTTTTTTTTTTTTTTTTTTTTTTTTACGTTGTGCTGACCTTCGTTCTTTAAATGACGCTATCCCGAGAAGGACACATAAAGGCGAGCCGTAATGTCCTCATCTTCGGCAGGCTCCTCCGGTTTTTTTTCGGTTATTTCTCTGAGTTTTTTTTTTTTTTTTTACGTTGTGCTGACCATCGTTCTTTAAATGTTTAAATGACGCTATCCCAAGAAGGACACCTAAATTTGAGCCGTAATGGCCTCATCTTCGGCAGGCTCCTCCGGTTTTTTTTTTCGGTTATTTCTCTGAGTTTTTTTTTTTTTTTTTTTTTTTTACGTTGTGCTGACCTTCGTTCTTTAAATGACGCTATCCCGAGAAGGACACATAAAGGCGAGCTGTAATGGCCTCATCTTCGGCAGGCTCCTCCGGTTTTTTTTTCGGTTTTTTCTCAGAGTTTTTTTTTTTTTTTTTTTTTTTTTTTTTTTTTTTTACGTTGTGCTGACCTTCGTTCTTTAAATGACGCTATCTCGAGAAGGACACATAAAGGCGAGCCGTAATGGCCTCATCTTCGGCAGGCTCCTCCGGTTTTTTTTCGGTTATTTCTCTGAGTTTTTTTTATTTTTTTTTTTTACGTTGTGCTGACGTTCGTTCTTTAAATGACGCTATCCCGAGAAGGACACATAAAGGCGAGCTGTAATGGCCTCATCTTCGGCAGGCTCCTCCGGTTTATTTTTCGGTTTTTTCTCAGAGTTTTTTTTTTTTTTTTTTTTTTTTTTTTTTTTTTTTTTTTTTTTTTTTTTTTTTTTTTTTACGTTGTGCTGACCTTCGTTCTTTAAATGACGCTATCCCGAGAAGGACACATAAAGGCGAGCCGTAATGTCCTCATCTTCGGCAGGCTCCTCCGGTTTTTTTTTTCGGTTATTTCTCTGAGTTTTTTTTTTTTTTTTTTTTTTCCGTTGTGCTGACCATCGTTCTTTAAATGACGCTATCCAGAGAAGGACACATAAAGGCGAGCTGTAATGGCCTCATCTTCGGCAGGCTCCTCCGGTTTTTTTGTCGGTTTTTTCTCTGGTTTTTTTTTTTTTTTTTTGTTACGTTGTGCTGACCTTCGTTCTTTAAATGACGCTATCCCGAGAAGGACACATAAAGGCGAGCTGTAATGGCCTCATCTTCGGCAGGCTCCTCCGGTTTCTTTTCGGTTATTTCTATGAGTTTTTTTTTTTACGTTGTGCTGACCTTCGTTCTTTAAATGACGCTATCCCGAGAAGGACACATAAAGGCGAGTCGTAATGCCCTCATCTTCGGCAGGCTCCTCCGGTTTTTTTTTTTTTTTTTTTTTTTTTTTTTTTTTTTTACGTTGTGCTGACCTTCGTTCTTTAAATGACGCTATCCCGAGAAGGACACATAAAGGCGAGCCGTAATGGTCTCATCTTCGGCAGGCTCCTCCGGTTTTTTTTCGGTTATTTCTCTGAGTTTTTTTTATTTTTTTTTTTTACGTTGTGCTGACGTTCGTTCTTTAAATGACGCTATCCCGAGAAGGACACATAAAGGCGAGCTGTAATGGCCTCATCTTCGGCAGGCTCCTCCGGTTTATTTTTCGGTTTTTTCTCAGAGTTTTTTTTTTTTTTTTTTTTTTTTTTTTTTTTTTTTTTTTTTTTTTTTTTTTTTTTTTTTTTTTTACGTTGTGCTGACCTTCGTTCTTTAAATGACGCTATCCCGAGAAGGACACATAAAGGCGAGCCGTAATGTCCTCATCTTCGGCAGGCTCCTCCGGTTTTTTTTTTCGGTTATTTCTCTGAGTTTTTTTTTTTTTTTTTTTCCGTTGTGCTGACCATCGTTCTTTAAATGACGCTATCCAGAGAAGGACACATAAAGGCGAGCTGTAATGGCCTCATCTTCGGCAGGCTCCTCCGGTTTTTTTGTCGGTTTTTTCTCTGGTTTTTTTTTTTTTTTGTTACGTTGTGCTGACCTTCGTTCTTTAAATGACGCTATCCCGAGAAGGACACATAAAGGCGAGCTGTAATGGCCTCATCTTCGGCAGGCTCCTCCGGTTTCTTTTCGGTTATTTCTATGAGTTTTTTTTTTACGTTGTGCTGACCTTCGTTCTTTAAATGACGCTATCCCGAGAAGGACACATAAAGGCGAGTCGTAATGCCCTCATCTTCGGCAGGCTCCTCCGGTTTTTTTTTTTTTTTTTTTTTTTTTTTTTTTTTACGTTGTGCTGACCTTCGTTCTTTAAATGACGCTATCCCGAGAAGGACACATAAAGGCGAGCCGTAATGGTCTCATCTTCGGCAGGCTCCTCCGGTTTTTTTTCGGTTATTTCTCTGAGTTTTTTTTTTTTTTTTTTTTTTTTTTTTACGTTGTGCTGACCTTCGTTCTTTAAATGACGCTATCCCGAGAAGGACACATAAAGGCGAGTTGTAATGGCCTCATCTTCGGCAGGCTCCTCCGGTTTTTTTTTCGGTTATTTCTCTGAGTTTTTTTTTTTTTTTTTTTTTTTTTTTTTTTTTTTTACGTTGTGCTGACCTTCGTTCTTTAAATGACGCTATCCCGAGAAGGACACATAAAGGCGAGCCGTAATGGCCTCATCTTCGGCAGGCTCCTCCGATTTTTTTTTCGGTTTTCTCTCAAAGTTTTTTTTTTTTTTTTGTTTACGTTGTGCTGACCTTCGTTCTTTAAATGACGCTATCCCGAGAAGGACACATAAAGGCGAGCCGTAATGGCCTCATCTTCGGCAAGCTCCTCCGATTTTTTTTCCGTTATTTCTCTGAGTTTTTTTTTTTTTTTTTTTTTTTTTTTTTTTTACATTGTGCTGACCTTCGTTCTTTAAATGACGCTATCCCGAGAAGGACACATAAAGGCGAGCTGTAATGGCCTCATCTTCGGCAGGCTCCTCCGGTTTTTTTTTCGGTTTTCTCTCAGAGTTTTTTTTTTTTTTTTTTTTTTTTTTTTTTTTTTTTTTTTTTTTTTTTTTTTTTTTTTTTTTTTTTTTTACGTTGTGCTGACCTTCGTTCTTTAAATGACGCTATCCCGAGAAGGACACATAAAGGCGAGCCGTAATGTCCTCATCTTCGGCAGGCTCCTCCGGTTTTTTTTCGGTTATTTCTCTGAGTTTTTTTTTTTTTTTTTACGTTGTGCTGACCATCGTTCTTTAAATGTTTAAATGACGCTATCCCAAGAAGGACACCTAAATTTGAGCCGTAATGGCCTCATCTTCGGCAGGCTCCTCCGGTTTTTTTTTTCGGTTATTTCTCTGAGTTTTTTTTTTTTTTTTTTTTTTTTTACGTTGTGCTGACCTTCGTTCTTTAAATGACGCTATCCCGAGAAGGACACATAAAGGCGAGCTGTAATGGCCTCATCTTCGGCAGGCTCCTCCGGTTTTTTTTTCGGTTTTTTCTCAGAGTTTTTTTTTTTTTTTTTTTTTTTTTTTTTTTTTTTTTTTTTTTTTTTTTTTTACGTTGTGCTGACCTTCGTTCTTTAAATGACGCTATCTCGAGAAGGACACATAAAGGCGAGCCGTAATGGCCTCATCTTCGGCAGGCTCCTCCGGTTTTTTTTCGGTTATTTCTCTGAGTTTTTTTTATTTTTTTTTTTTACGTTGTGCTGACGTTCGTTCTTTAAATGACGCTATCCCGAGAAGGACACATAAAGGCGAGCTGTAATGGCCTCATCTTCGGCAGGCTCCTCCGGTTTATTTTTCGGTTTTTTCTCAGAGTATTTTTTTTTTTTTTTTTTTTTACGTTGTGCTGACCTTCGTTCTTTAAATGACGCTATCCCGAGAAGGACACATAAAGGCGAGCCGTAATGTCCTCATCTTCGGCAGGCTCCTCCGGTTTTTTTTTTCGGTTATTTCTCTGAGTTTTTTTTTTTTTTTTTTTTTTCCGTTGTGCTGACCATCGTTCTTTAAATGACGCTATCCAGAGAAGGACACATAAAGGCGAGCTGTAATGGCCTCATCTTCGGCAGGCTCCTCCGGTTTTTTTGTCGGTTTTTTCTCTGGTTTTTTTTTTTTTTTTTGTTACGTTGTGCTGACCTTCGTTCTTTAAATGACGCTATCCCGAGAAGGACACATAAAGGCGAGCTGTAATGGCCTCATCTTCGGCAGGCTCCTCCGGTTTCTTTTCGGTTATTTCAATGAGTTTTTTTTTTTACGTTGTGCTGACCTTCGTTCTTTAAATGACGCTATCCCGAGAAGGACACATAAAGGCGAGTCGTAATGCCCTCATCTTCGGCAGGCTCCTCCGGTTTTTTTATTTTTTTTTTATTTTTTTTTTTTTTTTTTTACGTTGTGCTGACCTTCGTTCTTTAAATGACGCTATCCCGAGAAGGACACATAAAGGCGAGCCGTAATGGTCTCATCTTCGGCAGGCTCCTCCGGTTTTTTTTCGGTTATTTCTCTGAGTTTTTTTTTTTTTTTTTTTTTTTTTTTTTTTTTACGTTGTGCTGACCTTCGTTCTTTAAATGACGCTATCCCGAGAAGGACACATAAAGGCGAGTTGTAATGGCCTCATCTTCGGCAGGCTCCTCCGGTTTTTTTTTCGGTTATTTCTCTGAGTTTTTTTTTTTTTTTTTTTTTTTTTTTTTTTTTTTTTTTTTTTTTTTTACGTTGTGCTGACCTTCGTTCTTTAAATGACGCTATCCCGAGAAGGACACATAAAGGCGAGCCGTAATGGCCTCATCTTCGGCAGGCTCCTCCGATTTTTTTTTCGGTTTTCTCTCAAAGTTTTTTTTTTTTTTTTTGTTTACGTTGTGCTGACCTTCGTTCTTTAAATGACGATATCCCGAGAAGGACACATAAAGGCGAGCCGTAATGGCCTCATCTTCGGCAGGCTCCTCCGATTTTTTTTCCGTTATTTCTCTGAGTTTTTTTTTTTTTTTTTTTTTTTTTTTTTTTTTTTTTTTTACATTGTGCTGACCTTCGTTCTTTAAATGACGCTATCCCGAGAAGGACACATAAAGGCGAGCTGTAATGGCCTCATCTTCGGCAGGCTCCTCCGGTTTTTTTTTCGGTTTTCTCTCAGAGTTTTTTTTTTTTTTTTTTTTTATTTTTTATTTTTTTTTACGTTGTGCTGACCTTCGTTCTTTAAATGACGCTATCCCGAGAAGGACACATAAAGGCGAGCCGTAATGTCCTCATCTTCGGCAGGCTCCTCCGGTTTTTTTTTCGGTTATTTCTCTAAGTTTTTTTTTTTTTTTTTTTTTTTCCGTTGTGCTGACCATCGTTCTTTAAATGACGCTATCCAGAGAAGGACACATAAAGGCGAGCCGTAATGGCCTCATCTTCGGCAGGCTCCTCCTGTTTTTTTTCGGTTATTTCTATGAGTTTTTTTTTTTTTTTTTTTACGTTGTGCTGACCATCGTTCTTTAAATGACGCTAGCTGTAATGGCCTCATCTTCGGCAGGCTCCTCCGGTTTTTTTTGTCGGTTTTTTCTCTGGGTTTTTTTTTTTTTTTTTTTTTTTTTTTTTTTTTTTTTTTTTTTTTTTTTTTTTTTTACGTTGTGCTGACCTTCGTTCTTTAAATGACGCTATCCCGAGAAGGACACATAAAGGCGAGCCGTAATGGCCTCATCTTCGGCAGGCTCCTCCTGTTTTTTTTCGGTTATTTCTATGAGTTTTTTTTTTTTTTTTTTTACGTTGTGCTGACCTTCGTTCTTTAAATGACGCTAGCTGTAATGGCCTCATCTTCGGCAGGCTCCTCCTGTTTTTTTTCGGTTATTTCTATGAGTTTTTTTTTTTTTTTTTTACGTTGTGCTGACCATCGTTCTTTAAATGACGCTAGCTGTAATGGCCTCATCTTCGGCAGGCTCCTCCGGTTTTTTTTGTCGGTTTTTTTTTTTTTTTTTTTTTTTTTTTTTTTTTTTTTTTTTTTTTACGTTGTGCTGACCTTCGTTCTTTAAATGACGCTATCCCGAGAAGGACACATAAAGGCGAGTTGTAATGGCCTCATCTTCGGCAGGCTCCTCCGGTTTTTTTTTCGGTTATTTCTCTGAGTTTTTTTTTTTTTTTTTTTTTTTTTTTTTTTTTTTTTTTTTTTTTTTTACGTTGTGCTGACCTTCGTTCTTTAAATGACGCTATCCCGAGAAGGACACATAAAGGCGAGCCGTAATGGCCTCATCTTCGGCAGGCTCCTCCGGTTTATTTTTCGGTTTTTTCTCAGAGTTTTTTTTTTTTTTTTTTTTTTTTTTTTTTTTTTTTTTTTTTTTTTTTTTTTTTTTTTTTTACGTTGTGCTGACCTTCGTTCTTTAAATGACGCTATCCCGAGAAGGACACATAAAGGCGAGCCGTAATGTCCTCATCTTCGGCAGGCTCCTCCGGTTTTTTTTTTCGGTTATTTCTCTGAGTTTTTTTTTTTTTTTTTTTCCGTTGTGCTGACCATCGTTCTTTAAATGACGCTATCCAGAGAAGGACACATAAAGGCGAGCTGTAATGGCCTCATCTTCGGCAGGCTCCTCCGGTTTTTTTGTCGGTTTTTTCTCTGGTTTTTTTTTTTTTTTTGTTACGTTGTGCTGACCTTCGTTCTTTAAATGACGCTATCCCGAGAAGGACACATAAAGGCGAGCTGTAATGGCCTCATCTTCGGCAGGCTCCTCCGGTTTCTTTTCGGTTATTTCTATGAGTTTTTTTTTTTACGTTGTGCTGACCTTCGTTCTTTAAATGACGCTATCCCGAGAAGGACACATAAAGGCGAGTCGTAATGCCCTCATCTTCGGCAGGCTCCTCCGGTTTTTTTTTTTTTTTTTTTTTTTTTTTTTTTTTTTTTACGTTGTGCTGACCTTCGTTCTTTAAATGACGCTATCCCGAGAAGGACACATAAAGGCGAGCCGTAATGGTCTCATCTTCGGCAGGCTCCTCCGGTTTTTTTTCGGTTATTTCTCTGAGTTTTTTTTTTTTTTTTTTTTTTTTTTTTTACGTTGTGCTGACCTTCGTTCTTTAAATGACGCTATCCCGAGAAGGACACATAAAGGCGAGTTGTAATGGCCTCATCTTCGGCAGGCTCCTCCGGTTTTTTTTTCGGTTATTTCTCTGAGTTTTTTTTTTTTTTTTTTTTTTTTTTTTTTTTTTTTACGTTGTGCTGACCTTCGTTCTTTAAATGACGCTATCCCGAGAAGGACACATAAAGGCGAGCCGTAATGGCCTCATCTTCGGCAGGCTCCTCCGATTTTTTTTTCGGTTTTCTCTCAAAGTTTTTTTTTTTTTTTTTGTTTACGTTGTGCTGACCTTCGTTCTTTAAATGACGCTATCCCGAGAAGGACACATAAAGGCGAGCCGTAATGGCCTCATCTTCGGCAAGCTCCTCCGATTTTTTTTCCGTTATTTCTCTGAGTTTTTTTTTTTTTTTTTTTTTTTTTTTTTTTACATTGTGCTGACCTTCGTTCTTTAAATGACGCTATCCCGAGAAGGACACATAAAGGCGAGCTGTAATGGCCTCATCTTCGGCAGGCTCCTCCGGTTTTTTTTTCGGTTTTCTCTCAGAGTTTTTTTTTTTTTTTTTTTTTTTTTTTTTTTTTTTTTTTTTTTTTTTTTTTTTTTTTTTACGTTGTGCTGACCTTCGTTCTTTAAATGACGCTATCCCGAGAAGGACACATAAAGGCGAGCCGTAATGTCCTCATCTTCGGCAGGCTCCTCCGGTTTTTTTTCGGTTATTTCTCTGAGTTTTTTTTTTTTTTTTTACGTTGTGCTGACCATCGTTCTTTAAATGTTTAAATGACGCTATCCCAAGAAGGACACCTAAATTTGAGCCGTAATGGCCTCATCTTCGGCAGGCTCCTCCGGTTTTTTTTTTCGGTTATTTCTCTGAGTTTTTTTTTTTTTTTTTTTTTTTTTACGTTGTGCTGACCTTCGTTCTTTAAATGACGCTATCCCGAGAAGGACACATAAAGGCGAGCTGTAATGGCCTCATCTTCGGCAGGCTCCTCCGGTTTTTTTTTCGGTTTTTTCTCAGAGTTTTTTTTTTTTTTTTTTTTTTTTTTTTTTTTTTTTTTTTTTTTTTTTTTTTTTTTTTTTTTTACGTTGTGCTGACCTTCGTTCTTTAAATGACGCTATCTCGAGAAGGACACATAAAGGCGAGCCGTAATGGCCTCATCTTCGGCAGGCTCCTCCGGTTTTTTTTCGGTTATTTCTCTGAGTTTTTTTTATTTTTTTTTTTTACGTTGTGCTGACGTTCGTTCTTTAAATGACGCTATCCCGAGAAGGACACATAAAGGCGAGCTGTAATGGCCTCATCTTCGGCAGGCTCCTCCGGTTTATTTTTCGGTTTTTTCTCAGAGTATTTTTTTTTTTTTTTTTTTTTACGTTGTGCTGACCTTCGTTCTTTAAATGACGCTATCCCGAGAAGGACACATAAAGGCGAGCCGTAATGTCCTCATCTTCGGCAGGCTCCTCCGGTTTTTTTTTTCGGTTATTTCTCTGAGTTTTTTTTTTTTTTTTTTTTTTCCGTTGTGCTGACCATCGTTCTTTAAATGACGCTATCCAGAGAAGGACACATAAAGGCGAGCTGTAATGGCCTCATCTTCGGCAGGCTCCTCCGGTTTTTTTGTCGGTTTTTTCTCTGGTTTTTTTTTTTTTTTTTGTTACGTTGTGCTGACCTTCGTTCTTTAAATGACGCTATCCCGAGAAGGACACATAAAGGCGAGCTGTAATGGCCTCATCTTCGGCAGGCTCCTCCGGTTTCTTTTCGGTTATTTCTATGAGTTTTTTTTTTTACGTTGTGCTGACCTTCGTTCTTTAAATGACGCTATCCCGAGAAGGACACATAAAGGCGAGTCGTAATGCCCTCATCTTCGGCAGGCTCCTCCGGTTTTTTTATTTTTTTTTTATTTTTTTTTTTTTTTTTTTTACGTTGTGCTGACCTTCGTTCTTTAAATGACGCTATCCCGAGAAGGACACATAAAGGCGAGCCGTAATGGTCTCATCTTCGGCAGGCTCCTCCGGTTTTTTTTCGGTTATTTCTCTGAGTTTTTTTTTTTTTTTTTTTTTTACGTTGTGCTGACCTTCGTTCTTTAAATGACGCTATCCCGAGAAGGACACATAAAGGCGAGTTGTAATGGCCTCATCTTCGGCAGGCTCCTCCGGTTTTTTTTTCGGTTATTTCTCTGAGTTTTTTTTTTTTTTTTTTTTTTTTTTTTTTTTTTTTTTTTTTTTTTTTTTTACGTTGTGCTGACCTTCGTTCTTTAAATGACGCTATCCCGAGAAGGACACATAAAGGCGAGCCGTAATGGCCTCATCTTCGGCAGGCTCCTCCGATTTTTTTTTCGGTTTTCTCTCAAAGTTTTTTTTTTTTTTTTTGTTTACGTTGTGCTGACCTTCGTTCTTTAAATGACGATATCCCGAGAAGGACACATAAAGGCGAGCCGTAATGGCCTCATCTTCGGCAGGCTCCTCCGATTTTTTTTCCGTTATTTCTCTGAGTTTTTTTTTTTTTTTTTTTTTTTTTTTTTTTTTTTACATTGTGCTGACCTTCGTTCTTTAAATGACGCTATCCCGAGAAGGACACATAAAGGCGAGCTGTAATGGCCTCATCTTCGGCAGGCTCCTCCGGTTTTTTTTTCGGTTTTCTCTCAGAGTTTTTTTTTTTTTTTTTTTTTTTTTTTTTTTATTTTTTTTTACGTTGTGCTGACCTTCGTTCTTTAAATGACGCTATCCCGAGAAGGACACATAAAGGCGAGCCGTAATGTCCTCATCTTCGGCAGGCTCCTCCGGTTTTTTTTTCGGTTATTTCTCTAAGTTTTTTTTTTTTTTTTTTTTTTTCCGTTGTGCTGACCATCGTTCTTTAAATGACGCTATCCAGAGAAGGACACATAAAGGCGAGCCGTAATGGCCTCATCTTCGGCAGGCTCCTCCTGTTTTTTTTCGGTTATTTCTATGAGTTTTTTTTTTTTTTTTTTTACGTTGTGCTGACCATCGTTCTTTAAATGACGCTAGCTGTAATGGCCTCATCTTCGGCAGGCTCCTCCGGTTTTTTTTGTCGGTTTTTTCTCTGGGTTTTTTTTTTTTTTTTTTTTTTTTTTTTTTTTTTTTTTTTTTTTTTTTTTTTTTTTTTTTTACGTTGTGCTGACCTTCGTTCTTTAAATGACGCTATCCCGAGAAGGACACATAAAGGCGAGCCGTAATGGCCTCATCTTCGGCAGGCTCCTCCTGTTTTTTTTCGGTTATTTCTATGAGTTTTTTTTTTTTTTTTTTTTACGTTGTGCTGACCTTCGTTCTTTAAATGACGCTAGCTGTAATGGCCTCATCTTCGGCAGGCTCCTCCTGTTTTTTTTCGGTTATTTCTATGAGTTTTTTTTTTTTTTTTTTACGTTGTGCTGACCATCGTTCTTTAAATGACGCTAGCTGTAATGGCCTCATCTTCGGCAGGCTCCTCCGGTTTTTTTTGTCGGTTTTTTTTTTTTTTTTTTTTTTTTTTTTTTTTTTTTTTTTTTTTTTTTTTTTTTTTTTTTTTTTTTTTTTTTTTTACGTTGTGCTGACCTTCGTTCTTTAAATGACGCTATCCCGAGAAGGACACATAAAGGCGAGTTGTAATGGCCTCATCTTCGGCAGGCTCCTCCGATTTTTTTTTCGGTTATTTCTCTGAGTTTTTTTTTTTTTTTTTTTTTTTTTTTTTTTTTTTTTTTTTTTTTTTTTTTTACGTTGTGCTGACCTTCGTTCTTTAAATGACGCTATCCCGAGAAGGACACATAAAGGCGAGCCGTAATGGCCTCATCTTCGGCAGGCTCCTCCGATTTTTTTTTCGGTTTTCTCTCAAAGTTTTTTTTTTTTTTTTGTTTACGTTGTGCTGACCTTCGTTCTTTAAATGACGCTATCCCGAGAAGGACACATAAAGGCGAGCCGTAATGGCCTCATCTTCGGCAGGCTCCTCCGATTTTTTTTCCGTTATTTCTCTGAGTTTTTTTTTTTTTTTTTTTTTTTTTTTTTTTTTTTTTTTTTTTTTTTTTTTTTTTTTACATTGTGCTGACCTTCGTTCTTTAAATGACGCTATCCCGAGAAGGACACATAAAGGCGAGCTGTAATGGCCTCATCTTCGGCAGGCTCCTCCGGTTTTTTTTTCGGTTTTCTCTCAGAGTTTTTTTTTTTTTTTTTTTTTTTTTTTTTTTTTTTTTTTTTTTTTTTTTTTTTTTTTACGTTGTGCTGACCTTCGTTCTTTAAATGACGCTATCCCGAGAAGGACACATAAAGGCGAGCCGTAATGTCCTCATCTTCGGCAGGCTCCTCCGGTTTTTTTTCGGTTATTTCTCTGAGTTTTTTTTTTTTTTTTACGTTGTGCTGACCATCGTTCTTTAAATGTTTAAATGACGCTATCCCAAGAAGGACACCTAAATTTGAGCCGTAATGGCCTCATCTTCGGCAGGCTCCTCCGGTTTTTTTTTTCGGTTATTTCTCTGAGTTTTTTTTTTTTTTTTTTTTTTACGTTGTGCTGACCTTCGTTCTTTAAATGACGCTATCCCGAGAAGGACACATAAAGGCGAGCTGTAATGGCCTCATCTTCGGCAGGCTCCTCCGGTTTTTTTTTCGGTTTTTTCTCAGAGTTTTTTTTTTTTTTTTTTTTTTTTTTTTTTTTTACGTTGTGCTGACCTTCGTTCTTTAAATGACGCTATCTCGAGAAGGACACATAAAGGCGAGCCGTAATGGCCTCATCTTCGGCAGGCTCCTCCGGTTTTTTTTCGGTTATTTCTCTGAGTTTTTTTTATTTTTTTTTTTTACGTTGTGCTGACGTTCGTTCTTTAAATGACGCTATCCCGAGAAGGACACATAAAGGCGAGCTGTAATGGCCTCATCTTCGGCAGGCTCCTCCGGTTTATTTTTCGGTTTTTTCTCAGAGTTTTTTTTTTTTTTTTTTTTTTTTTTTTTTTTTTTTTTTTTTTTACGTTGTGCTGACCTTCGTTCTTTAAATGACGCTATCCCGAGAAGGACACATAAAGGCGAGCCGTAATGTCCTCATCTTCGGCAGGCTCCTCCGGTTTTTTTTTTCGGTTATTTCTCTGTGTTTTTTTTTTTTTTTTTTTTTTTTTCCGTTGTGCTGACCATCGTTCTTTAAATGACGCTATCCAGAGAAGGACACATAAAGGCGAGCTGTAATGGCCTCATCTTCGGCAGGCTCCTCCGGTTTTTTTGTCGGTTTTTTCTCTGGTTTTTTTTTTTTTTTTTTTGTTACGTTGTGCTGACCTTCGTTCTTTAAATGACGCTATCCCGAGAAGGACACATAAAGGCGAGCTGTAATGGCCTCATCTTCGGCAGGCTCCTCCGGTTTCTTTTCGGTTATTTCTATGAGTTTTTTTTTTTACGTTGTGCTGACCTTCGTTCTTTAAATGACGCTATCCCGAGAAGGACACATAAAGGCGAGTCGTAATGCCCTCATCTTCGGCAGGCTCCTCCGGTTTTTTTTTTTTTTTTTTTTTTTTTTTTTTTTTTTACGTTGTGCTGACCTTCGTTCTTTAAATGACGCTATCCCGAGAAGGACACATAAAGGCGAGCCGTAATGGTCTCATCTTCGGCAGGCTCCTCCGGTTTTTTTTCGGTTATTTCTCTGAGTTTTTTTTTTTTTTTTTTTTTTTTTTTTTTTTTTTTTTTTTTTTTTTTTTTTTTTTTTTACGTTGTGCTGACCTTCGTTCTTTAAATGACGCTATCCCGAGAAGGACACATAAAGGCGAGCCGTAATGTCCTCATCTTCGGCAGGCTCCTCCGGTTTTTTTTTCGGTTATTTCTCTAAGTTTTTTTTTTTTTTTTTTTTTTCCGTTGTGCTGACCATCGTTCTTTAAATGACGCTATCCAGAGAAGGACACATAAAGGCGAGCCGTAATGGCCTCATCTTCGGCAGGCTCCTCCTGTTTTTTTTCGGTTATTTCTATGAGTTTTTTTTTTTTTTTTTTTACGTTGTGCTGACCATCGTTCTTTAAATGACGCTAGCTGTAATGGCCTCATCTTCGGCAGGCTCCTCCGGTTTTTTTTGTCGGTTTTTTCTCTGGGTTTTTTTTTTTTTTTTTTTTTTTTTTTTTTTTTTTTTTTTTTTTTTTTTTTTTTTTTTTTTTTTTACGTTGTGCTGACCTTCGTTCTTTAAATGACGCTATCCCGAGAAGGACACATAAAGGCGAGCCGTAATGGCCTCATCTTCGGCAGGCTCCTCCTGTTTTTTTTCGGTTATTTCTATGAGTTTTTTTTTTTTTTTTTTTTACGTTGTGCTGACCTTCGTTCTTTAAATGACGCTAGCTGTAATGGCCTCATCTTCGGCAGGCTCCTCCTGTTTTTTTTCGGTTATTTCTATGAGTTTTTTTTTTTTTTTTTTACGTTGTGCTGACCATCGTTCTTTAAATGACGCTAGCTGTAATGGCCTCATCTTCGGCAGGCTCCTCCGGTTTTTTTTGTCGGTTTTTTCTCTGGGTTTTTTTTTTTTTTTTTTTTTTTTTTTTTTTTTTTTTTTTTTACGTTGTGCTGACCTTCGTTCTTTAAATGACGCTATCCCGAGAAGGACACATAAAGGCGAGTTGTAATGGCCTCATCTTCGGCAGGCTCCTCCGGTTTTTTTTTCGGTTATTTCTCTGAGTTTTTTTTTTTTTATTTTTTTTTTTTATTTTTTTATTTTTTTATTTTTTTATTTTTTTTTTTTTTTTTACGTTGTGCTGACCTTCGTTCTTTAAATGACGCTATCCCGAGAAGGACACATAAAGGCGAGCCGTAATGGCCTCATCTTCGGCAGGCTCCTCCGATTTTTTTTTCGGTTTTCTCTCAAAGTTTTTTTTTTTTTTTTGTTTACGTTGTGCTGACCTTCGTTCTTTAAATGACGCTATCCCGAGAAGGACACATAAAGGCGAGCCGTAATGGCCTCATCTTCGGCAGGCTCCTCCGATTTTTTTTCCGTTATTTCTCTGAGTTTTTTTTTTTTTTTTTTTTTTTTTTTTTTTTTTTTTTTTTTTTTTTTTACATTGTGCTGACCTTCGTTCTTTAAATGACGCTATCCCGAGAAGGACACATAAAGGCGAGCTGTAATGGCCTCATCTTCGGCAGGCTCCTCCGGTTTTTTTTTCGGTTTTCTCTCAGAGTTTTTTTTTTTTTTTTTTTTTTTTTTTTTTTTTTTTTTTTTTTTTTTTTTTTTTACGTTGTGCTGACCTTCGTTCTTTAAATGACGCTATCCCGAGAAGGACACATAAAGGCGAGCCGTAATGTCCTCATCTTCGGCAGGCTCCTCCGGTTTTTTTTCGGTTATTTCTCTGAGTTTTTTTTTTTTTTTTTACGTTGTGCTGACCATCGTTCTTTAAATGTTTAAATGACGCTATCCCAAGAAGGACACCTAAATTTGAGCCGTAATGGCCTCATCTTCGGCAGGCTCCTCCGGTTTTTTTTTTCGGTTATTTCTCTGAGTTTTTTTTTTTTTTTTTTTTTTTACGTTGTGCTGACCTTCGTTCTTTAAATGACGCTATCCCGAGAAGGACACATAAAGGCGAGCTGTAATGGCCTCATCTTCGGCAGGCTCCTCCGGTTTTTTTTTCGGTTTTTTCTCAGAGTTTTTTTTTTTTTTTTTTTTTTTTTTTTTTTTTTTTTTTTTACGTTGTGCTGACCTTCGTTCTTTAAATGACGCTATCTCGAGAAGGACACATAAAGGCGAGCCGTAATGGCCTCATCTTCGGCAGGCTCCTCCGGTTTTTTTTCGGTTATTTCTCTGAGTTTTTTTTATTTTTTTTTTTTACGTTGTGCTGACGTTCGTTCTTTAAATGACGCTATCCCGAGAAGGACACATAAAGGCGAGCTGTAATGGCCTCATCTTCGGCAGGCTCCTCCGGTTTATTTTTCGGTTTTTTCTCAGAGTTTTTTTTTTTTTTTTTTTTTTTTTTTTTTTTTTTTTTTTTTTTTTTTTTTTTTTTTTTTTACGTTGTGCTGACCTTCGTTCTTTAAATGACGCTATCCCGAGAAGGACACATAAAGGCGAGCCGTAATGTCCTCATCTTCGGCAGGCTCCTCCGGTTTTTTTTTTCGGTTATTTCTCTGAGTTTTTTTTTTTTTTTTTTTTTCCGTTGTGCTGACCATCGTTCTTTAAATGACGCTATCCAGAGAAGGACACATAAAGGCGAGCTGTAATGGCCTCATCTTCGGCAGGCTCCTCCGGTTTTTTTGTCGGTTTTTTCTCTGGTTTTTTTTTTTTTTTTTTGTTACGTTGTGCTGACCTTCGTTCTTTAAATGACGCTATCCCGAGAAGGACACATAAAGGCGAGCTGTAATGGCCTCATCTTCGGCAGGCTCCTCCGGTTTCTTTTCGGTTATTTCTATGAGTTTTTTTTTTTACGTTGTGCTGACCTTCGTTCTTTAAATGACGCTATCCCGAGAAGGACACATAAAGGCGAGTCGTAATGCCCTCATCTTCGGCAGGCTCCTCCGGTTTTTTTTTTTTTTTTTTTTTTTTTTTTTTTTTTTACGTTGTGCTGACCTTCGTTCTTTAAATGACGCTATCCCGAGAAGGACACATAAAGGCGAGCCGTAATGGTCTCATCTTCGGCAGGCTCCTCCGGTTTTTTTTCGGTTATTTCTCTGAGTTTTTTTTTTTTTTTTTTTTTTTTTTACGTTGTGCTGACCTTCGTTCTTTAAATGACGCTATCCCGAGAAGGACACATAAAGGCGAGTTGTAATGGCCTCATCTTCGGCAGGCTCCTCCTGTTTTTTTTTTCGGTTATTTCTCTGAGTTTTTTTTTTTTTTTTTTTTTTTTTTTTTTTTTTTTTACGTTGTGCTGACCTTCGTTCTTTAAATGACGCTATCCCGAGAAGGACACATAAAGGCGAGCCGTAATGGCCTCATCTTCGGCAGGCTCCTCCGATTTTTTTTTCGGTTTTCTCTCAAAGTTTTTTTTTTTTTTTTTTGTTTACGTTGTGCTGACCTTCGTTCTTTAAATGACGCTATCCCGAGAAGGACACATAAAGGCGAGCCGTAATGGCCTCATCTTCGGCAGGCTCCTCCGATTTTTTTTCCGTTATTTCTCTGAGTTTTTTTTTTTTTTTTTTTTTTTTTTTTTTTTTTTTTTTTTTACGTTGTGCTGACCTTCGTTCTTTAAATGACGCTATCCCGAGAAGGACACATAAAGGCGAGCCGTAATGTCCTCATCTTCGGCAGGCTCCTCCGGTTTTTTTTTTCGGTTATTTCTCTGAGTTTTTTTTTTTTTTTTTTTTTTCCGTTGTGCTGACCATCGTTCTTTAAATGACGCTATCCAGAGAAGGACACATAAAGGCGAGCTGTAATGGCCTCATCTTCGGCAGGCTCCTCCGGTTTTTTTGTCGGTTTTTTCTCTGGTTTTTTTTTTTTTTTTGTTACGTTGTGCTGACCTTCGTTCTTTAAATGACGCTATCCCGAGAAGGACACATAAAGGCGAGCTGTAATGGCCTCATCTTCGGCAGGCTCCTCCGGTTTCTTTTCGGTTATTTCTATGAGTTTTTTTTTTTACGTTGTGCTGACCTTCGTTCTTTAAATGACGCTATCCCGAGAAGGACACATAAAGGCGAGTCGTAATGCCCTCATCTTCGGAAGGCTCCTCCGGTTTTTTTTTTTTTTTTTTTTTTTTTTTTTTTTTTTACGTTGTGCTGACCTTCGTTCTTTAAATGACGCTATCCCGAGAAGGACACATAAAGGCGAGCCGTAATGGTCTCATCTTCGACAGGCTCCTCCGGTTTTTTTTCGGTTATTTCTCTGAGTTTTTTTTTTTTTTTTTTTTTTTTTTTTTTTTTTTTTACGTTGTGCTGACCTTCGTTCTTTAAATGACGCTATCCCGAGAAGGACACATAAAGGCGAGTTGTAATGGCCTCATCTTCGGCAGGCTCCTCCTGTTTTTTTTTCGGTTATTTCTCTGAGTTTTTTTTTTTTTTTTTTTTTTTTTTTTTTTTTTTTTTTTTTTTTTTTTTTTTTTTTTTACGTTGTGCTGACCTTCGTTCTTTAAATGACGCTATCCCGAGAAGGACACATAAAGGCGAGCCGTAATGGCCTCATCTTCGGCAGGCTCCTCCGATTTTTTTTTCGGTTTTCTCTCAAAGTTTTTTTTTTTTTTTTTGTTTACGTTGTGCTGACCTTCGTTCTTTAAATGACGCTATCCCGAGAAGGACACATAAAGGCGAGCTGTAATGGCCTCATCTTCGGCAGGCTCCTCCGATTTTTTTTCCGTTATTTCTCTGAGTTTTTTTTTTTTTTTTTTTTTTTTTTTTTTTTTTTTTTTTTTTTTTTTTTTTTTTTTTTTTTACGTTGTGCTGACCTTCGTTCTTTAAATGACGCTATCCCGAGAAGGACACATAAAGGCGAGCCGTAATGTCCTCATCTTCGGCAGGCTCCTCCGGTTTTTTTTCGGTTATTTCTCTGAGTTTTTTTTTTTTTTTTTACGTTGTGCTGACCATCGTTCTTTAAATGTTTAAATGACGCTATCCCAAGAAGGACACCTAAATTTGAGCCGTAATGGCCTCATCTTCGGCAGGCTCCTCCGGTTTTTTTTTTCGGTTATTTCTCTGAGTTTTTTTTTTTTTTTTTTTTTACGTTGTGCTGACCTTCGTTCTTTAAATGACGCTATCCCGAGAAGGACACATAAAGGCGAGCTGTAATGGCCTCATCTTCGGCAGGCTCCTCCGGTTTTTTTTTCGGTTTTTTCTCAGAGTTTTTTTTTTTTTTTTTTTTTTTTACGTTGTGCTGACCTTCGTTCTTTAAATGACGCTATCTCGAGAAGGACACATAAAGGCGAGCCGTAATGGCCTCATCTTCGGCAGGCTCCTCCGGTTTTTTTTCGGTTATTTCTCTGAGTTTTTTTTATTTTTTTTTTTTACGTTGTGCTGACGTTCGTTCTTTAAATGACGCTATCCCGAGAAGGACACATAAAGGCGAGCTGTAATGGCCTCATCTTCGGCAGGCTCCTCCGGTTTATTTTTCGGTTTTTTCTCAGAGTTTTTTTTTTTTTTTTTTTTTTTTTTTTTTTTTTTTTTTTTTTTTTTTTTTTTTTTTTTTTTTTTTTTTTTTTTACGTTGTGCTGACCTTCGTTCTTTAAATGACGCTATCCCGAGAAGGACACATAAAGGCGAGCCGTAATGTCCTCATCTTCGGCAGGCTCCTCCGGTTTTTTTTTTCGGTTATTTCTCTGAGTTTTTTTTTTTTTTTTTTTTTCCGTTGTGCTGACCATCGTTCTTTAAATGACGCTATCCAGAGAAGGACACATAAAGGCGAGCTGTAATGGCCTCATCTTCGGCAGGCTCCTCCGGTTTTTTTGTCGGTTTTTTCTCTGGTTTTTTTTTTTTTTTTTTTTGTTACGTTGTGCTGACCTTCGTTCTTTAAATGACGCTATCCCGAGAAGGACACATAAAGGCGAGCTGTAATGGCCTCATCTTCGACAGGCTCCTCCGGTTTCTTTTCGGTTATTTCTATGAGTTTTTTTTTTTACGTTGTGCTGACCTTCGTTCTTTAAATGACGCTATCCCGAGAAGGACACATAAAGGCGAGTCGTAATGCCCTCATCTTCGGCAGGCTCCTCCGGTTTTTTTTTTTTTTTTTTTTTTTTTTTTTTTTTACGTTGTGCTGACCTTCGTTCTTTAAATGACGCTATCCCGAGAAGGACACATAAAGGCGAGCCGTAATGGTCTCATCTTCGGCAGGCTCCTCCGGTTTTTTTTCGGTTATTTCTCTGAGTTTTTTTTTTTTTTTTTTTTTTTTTTTTTTTTTTTTTTTTTTTTTTTTTTTTTTTTTTTTTTTTTTTTTACGTTGTGCTGACCTTCGTTCTTTAAATGACGCTATCCCGAGAAGGACACATAAAGGCGAGTTGTAATGGCCTCATCTTCGGCAGGCTCCTCCTGTTTTTTTTTCGGTTATTTCTCTGAGTTTTTTTTTTTTTTTTTTTTTTTTTTTTTTTTTTTTTTTTTTTTTTTTTTTTTTTTTTTTTTTTTTTTTTTTTTTTTTTTTTTTTTTTTTTTTTTTTTTTACGTTGTGCTGACCTTCGTTCTTTAAATGACGCTATCCCGAGAAGGACACATAAAGGCGAGCCGTAATGGCCTCATCTTCGGCAGGCTCCTCCGATTTTTTTTTCGGTTTTCTCTCAAAGTTTTTTTTTTTTTTTTTGTTTACGTTGTGCTGACCTTCGTTCTTTAAATGACGCTATCCCGAGAAGGACACATAAAGGCGAGCCGTAATGGCCTCATCTTCGGCAGGCTCCTCCGATTTTTTTTCCGTTATTTCTCTGAGTTTTTTTTT
>NC_142435.1:67272500-67277500 GCF_059453495.1 Arachis ipaensis
ATGACGCTAGCTGTAATGGCCTCATCTTCGGCAGGCTCCTCCGGTTTTTTTTTCGGTTTTTTCTCAGAGTTTTTTTTTTTTTTTTTTTTTTCGTTGTGCTGACCTTCGTTCTTTAAATGACGCTATCCCGAGAAGGACACATAAAGGCGAGCCGTAATGTCCTCATCTTCGGCAGGCTCCTCCAATTTTTTTTTTCGGTTATTTCTCTGAGTTTTTTTTTTTTTTTTCCGTTGTGCTGACCATCGTTCTTTAAATGACGCTATCCAGAGAAGGACACATAAAGGCGAGCTATAATGGCCTCATCTTCGGCAGGCTCCTCCGGTTTTTTTGTCGGTTTTTTCTCTGGGTTTTTTTTTTTTTTTTTTTTTTACGTTGTGCTGACCTTCGTTCTTTAAATGACGCTATCCCGAGAAGGACACATAAAGGTGAGCCGTAATGGCCTCATCTTCGGCAGGCTCCTCCGGTTTCTTTTCGGTTATTTCTATGAGTTTTTTTTTTTTTTTTTTTTTTTTTACGTTGTGCTGACCTTCGTTCTTTAAATGACGCTATCCCGAGAAGGACACATAAAGGCGAGCCGTAATGGCCTCATCTTCGGCAGGCTCCTCCGGTTTTTTTTTTTTTTTTTTTTTTTTTTTTTTTTTTTTTACGTTGTGCTGACCTTCGTTCTTTAAATGACGCTATCCCGAGAAGGACACATAAAGGCGAGCCGTAATGGCCTCATCTTCGGCAGGCTCCTCCGATTTTTTTTTCGGTTTTCTCTCAAAGTTTTTTTTTTTTTTTTTTTTTGTTTACGTTGTGCTGACCTTCGTTCTTTAAATGACACTATCCCGAGAAGGACACATAAAGGCGAGCCGTAATGGCCTCATCTTCGGCAGGCTCCTCCGATTTTTTTTCCGTTATTTCTCTGAGTTTTTTTTTTTTTTTTTTTTACGTTGTGCTGACCTTCGTTCTTTAAATGACGCTATCCCGAGAAGGACACATAAAGGCGAGCTGTAATGGCCTCATCTTCGGCAGGCTCCTCCGGTTTTTTTTTCGGTTTTCTCTCAGAGTTTTTTTTTTTTTTTTTTTTTTTTTTTTTTTTTTTTTTTTACGTTGTGCTGACCTTCGTTCTTTAAATGACGCTATCCCGAGAAGGACACATAAAGGCGAGCCGTAATGTCCTCATCTTCGGCAGGCTCCTCCGGTTTTTTTTTCGGTTATTTCTCTAAGTTTTTTTTTTTTTTTTTTTTTTTTTTTTTCCGTTGTGCTGACCATCGTTCTTTAAATGACGCTATCCAGAGAAGGACACATAAAGGCGAGCCGTAATGGCCTCATCTTCGGCAGGCTCCTCCTGTTTTTTTCGGTTATTTCTATGAGTTTTTTTTTTTTTTTTTTTTTTTACGTTGTGCTGACCATCGTTCTTTAAATGACGCTAGCTGTAATGGCCTCATCTTCGGCAGGCTCCTCCGGTTTTTTTTGTCGGTTTTTTCTCTGGGTTTTTTTTTTTTTTTTTTTTACGTTGTGCTGACCTTCGTTCTTTAAATGACGCTATCCCGAGAAGGACACATAAAGGCGAGCCGTAATGGCCTCATCTTCGGCAGGCTCCTCCTGTTTTTTTTCGGTTATTTCTATGAGTTTTTTTTTTTTTTTTTTTACGTTGTGCTGACCTTCGTTCTTTAAATGACGCTAGCTGTAATGGCCTCATCTTCGGCAGGCTCCTCCGGTTTTTTTTTCGGTTTTTTCTCAGAGTATTTTTTTTTTTTTTTTTTCGTTGTGCTGACCTTCGTTCTTTAAATGACGCTATCCCGAGAAGGACACATAAAGGCGAGCCGTAATGTCCTCATCTTCGGCAGGCTCTTCCGATTTTTTTTTTCGGTTATTTCTCTGAGTTTTTTTTTTTTTCCGTTGTGCTGACCATCGTTCTTTAAATGACGCTATCCAGAGAAGGACACATAAAGGCGAGCTATAATGGCCTCATCTTCGGCAGGCTCCTCCGGTTTTTTTGTCGGTTTTTTCTCTGGGTTTTTTTTTTTTTTTTTTTTACGTTGTGCTGACCTTCGTTCTTTAAATGACGCTATCCCGAGAAGGACACATAAAGGCGAGCCGTAATGGCCTCATCTTCGGCAGGCTCCTCCGGTTTCTTTTCGGTTATTTCTATGAGTCGAGCTGTAATGGCCTCATCTTCGGCAGGCTCCTCCGGTTTTTTTTTCGGTTATTTCTCTGAGTTTTTTTTTTTTTTTTTTTTTTTTTTTTTTTTTTTTTTTTTTTTTTTTTTTACGTTGTGCTGACCTTCGTTCTTTAAATGACGCTATCCCGAGAAGGACACATAAAGGCGAGCTGTAATGGCCTCATCTTCGGCAGGCTCCTCCGGTTTTTTTTTTCGGTTTTCTCTCAGAGTTTTTTTTTTTTTTTTTTTTTTTTTTTTTTTTTTTTTTTTTTTTTTTTTTTTTTTTTTTTACGTTGTGCTGACCTTCGTTCTTTAAATGACGCTATCCCGAGAAGGACACATAAAGGCGAGCCGTAATGTCCTCATCTTCGGCAGGCTCCTCCGGTTTTTTTTTCGGTTATTTCTCTAAGTTTTTTTTTTTTTTTTTTTTTTTTTTCCGTTGTGCTGACCATCGTTCTTTAAATGACGCTATCCAGAGAAGGACACATAAAGGCGAGCCGTAATGGCCTCATCTTCGGCAGGCTCCTCCTGTTTTTTTTCGGTTATTTCTATGAGTTTTTTTTTTTTTTTTTTTTTTGTTTTACGTTGTGCTGACCATCGTTCTTTAAATGACGCTAGCTGTAATGGCCTCATCTTCGGCAGGCTCCTCCGGTTTTTTTTGTCGGTTTTTTCTCTGGGTTTTTTTTTTTTTTTTTTTTTTTACGTTGTGCTGACCTTCGTTCTTTAAATGACGCTATCCCGAGAAGGACACATAAAGGCGAGCTGTAATGGCCTCATCTTCGGCAGGCTCCTCCGGTTTTTTTTTCGGTTATTTCTCTGAGTTTTTTTTTTTTTTTTTTTTTTTTTTTTTTTTTTTTTTTTTTTTTTTTTTTTTTTTTTTTTTTTTTTTTTTTTACGTTGTGCTGACCTTCGTTCTTTAAATGACGCTATCCCGAGAAGGACACATAAAGGCGAGTTGTAATGGCCTCATCTTCGGCAGGCTCCTCCGGTTTTTTTTTCGGTTATTTCTCTGAGTTTTTTTTTTTTTTTTTTTTTTTTTTTTTTTTTTTTTTTTTTTTTTTTACGTTGTGCTGACCTTCGTTCTTTAAATGACGCTATCCCGAGAAGGACACATAAAGGCGAGCCGTAATGGCCTCATCTTCGGCAGGCTCCTCCGATTTTTTTTTCGGTTTTCTCTCAAAGTTTTTTTTTTTTTTTTGTTTACGTTGTGCTGACCTTCGTTCTTTAAATGACGCTATCCCGAGAAGGACACATAAAGGCGAGCCGTAATGGCCTCATCTTTGGCAGGCTCCTCCGATTTTTTTTCCGTTATTTCTCTGAGTTTTTTTTTTTTTTTTTTTTTTTTTTTTTTTTTTTTTTTTTTTTTTTACGTTGTGCTGACCTTCGTTCTTTAAATGACGCTATCCCGAGAAGGACACATAAAGGCGAGCTGTAATGGCCTCATCTTCGGCATGCTCCTCCGGTTTTTTTTTCGGTTTTCTCTCAGAGTTTTTTTTTTTTTTTTTTTTTTTTTTTTTTTTTTTTTTTTTCGTTGTGCTGACCTTCGTTCTTTAAATGACGCTATCCCGAGAAGGACACATAAAGGCGAGCCGTAATGTCCTCATCTTCGGCAGGCTCCTCCAATTTTTTTTTTCGGTTATTTCTCTGAGTTTTTTTTTTTTTTTCCGTTGTGCTGACCATCGTTCTTTAAATGACGCTATCCAGAGAAGGACACATAAAGGCGAGCTATAATGGCCTCATCTTCGGCAGGCTCCTCCGGTTTTTTTGTCGGTTTTTTCTCTGGGTTTTTTTTTTTTTTTTTTTTTACGTTGTGCTGACCTTCGTTCTTTAAATGACGCTATCCCGAGAAGGACACATAAAGGTGAGCCGTAATGGCCTCATCTTCGGCAGGCTCCTCCGGTTTCTTTTCGGTTATTTCTATGAGTTTTTTTTTTTTTTTTTTTTTTTTTTTACGTTGTGCTGACCTTCGTTCTTTAAATGACGCTATCCCGAGAAGGACACATAAAGGCGAGCCGTAATGGCCTCATCTTCGGCAGGCTCCTCCGATTTTTTTTTTTTTTTTTTTTTTTTTTTTTTTTTTTACGTTGTGCTGACCTTCGTTCTTTAAATGACGCTATCCCGAGAAGGACACATAAAGGCGAGCCGTAATGGCCTCATCTTCGGCAGGCTCCTCCGATTTTTTTTTCGGTTTTCTCTCAAAGTTTTTTTTTTTTTTTTTTTTTGTTTACGTTGTGCTGACCTTCGTTCTTTAAATGACACTATCCCGAGAAGGACACATAAAGGCGAGCCGTAATGGCCTCATCTTCGGCAGGCTCCTCCGATTTTTTTTCCGTTATTTCTCTGAGTTTTTTTTTTTTTTTTTTTACGTTGTGCTGACCTTCGTTCTTTAAATGACGCTATCCCGAGAAGGACACATAAAGGCGAGCTGTAATGGCCTCATCTTCGGCAGGCTCCTCCGGTTTTTTTTTCGGTTTTCTCTCAGAGTTTTTTTTTTTTTTTTTTTTTTTTTTTTTTTTTTTTTTTTTTTTTTTTTACGTTGTGCTGACCTTCGTTCTTTAAATGACGCTATCCCGAGAAGGACACATAAAGGCGAGCCGTAATGTCCTCATCTTCGGCAGGCTCCTCCGGTTTTTTTTTCGGTTATTTCTCTAAGTTTTTTTTTTTTTTTTTTTTTTTTTTTTTTTTTTTTACGTTGTGCTGACCATCGTTCTTTAAATGACGCTAGCTGTAATGGCCTCATCTTCGGCAGGCTCCTCCGGTTTTTTTTGTCGGTTTTTTCTCTGGGTTTTTTTTTTTTTTTTTTTTTACGTTGTGCTGACCTTCGTTCTTTAAATGACGCTATCCCGAGAAGGAC
>NC_142435.1:67292500-67295000 GCF_059453495.1 Arachis ipaensis
GTGCTGACCTTCGTTCTTTAAATGACGCTATCCCGAGAAGGACACATAAAGGCGAGCTGTAATGGCCTCATCTTCGGCAGGCTCCTCCGGTTATTTTTTCGGTTTTTTCTCAGAGTTTTTTTTTTTTTTTTTTTTTTTTTTTTTTTTTTTTTTTTTTTTTTTTTTTTTTTTACGTTGTGCTGACCTTCGTTCTTTAAATGACGCTATCCCGAGAAGGACACATAAAGGCGAGCCGTAATGGCCTCATCTTCGGCAGGCTCCTGCGGTTATTTTTTTTCGGTTATTTCTCAGAGTTTTTTTTTTTCTTTACGTTGTGCTGACCTTCGTCCTTTAAATGACGCTATCCCGAGAAGGACACATAAAGGCGAGCCGTAATGGCCTCATCTTCGGCAGGCTCCTCCGGTTTTTTTTTCGGTTATTTCTCTGAGTTTTTTTTTTTTTTTTTTTTTTTTTTTTTTTTTTTTTTTTTTTTTACGTTGTGCTGACCTTCGTTCTTTAAATGACGCTATCCCGAGAAGGACACATAAAGGCGAGCTGTAATGGCCTCATCTTCGGCAGGCTCCTCCGGTTTTTTTTTCGGTTTTCTCTCAGAGTTTTTTTTTTTTTTTTTTTTTTTTTTTTTTTTTTAACGTTGTGCTGACCTTCGTTCTTTAAATGACGCTATCCCGAGAAGGACACATAAAGGCGAGCCGTAATGTCCTCATCTTCGGCAGGCTCCTCCGGTTTTTTTTTCGGTTATTTCTCTAAGTTTTTTTTTTTTTTTTTTTTTTTTCCGTTGTGCTGACCATCGTTCTTTAAATGACGCTATCCAGAGAAGGACACATAAAGGCGAGCCGTAATGGCCTCATCTTCGGCAGGCTCCTCCTGTTTTTTTTCGGTTATTTCTATGAGTTTTTTTTTTTTTTTTTTTTTACGTTGTGCTGACCATCGTTCTTTAAATGACGCTAGCTGTAATGGCCTCATCTTCGGCAGGCTCCTCCGGTTTTTTTTGTCGGTTTTTTCTCTGGTTTTTTTTTTTTTTTACGTTGTGCTGACCTTCGTTCTTTAAATGACGCTATCCCGAGAAGGACACATAAAGGCGAGCCGTAATGGCCTCATCTTCGGCAGGCTCCTCCTGTTTTTTTTCGGTTATTTCTATGAGTTTTTCTTTTTTTTTTTTTTACGTTGTGCTGACCTTCGTTCTTTAAATGACGCTAGCTGTAATGGCCTCATCTTCGGCAGGCTCCTCCGGTTTTTTTTTCGGTTTTTTCTCAGAGTTTTTTTTTTTTTTTTTTTTTTTTTTTTTTTTTTCGTTGTGCTGACCTTCGTTCTTTAAATGACGCTATCCCGAGAAGGACACATAAAGGCGAGCCGTAATGTCCTCATCTTCGGCAGGCTCCTCCGATTTTTTTTTTCGGTTATTTCTCTGAGTTTTTTTTTTTCCGTTGTGCTGACCATCGTTCTTTAAATGACGCTATCCAGAGAAGGACACATAAAGGCGAGCTATAATGGCCTCATCTTCGGCAGGCTCCTCCGGTTTTTTTGTCGGTTTTTTCTCTGGGTTTTTTTTTTTTTTTTTTTTACGTTGTGCTGACCTTCGTTCTTTAAATGACGCTATCCCGAGAAGGACACATAAAGGTGAGCCGTAATGGCCTCATCTTCGGCAGGCTCCTCCGGTTTCTTTTCGGTTATTTCTATGAGTTTTTTTTTTTTTTTTTTTTTTTTTTTTTTTTTTTTTTTTTTTACGTTGTGCTGACCTTCGTTCTTTAAATGACGCTATCCCGAGAAGGACACATAAAGGCGAGCCGTAATGGCCTCATCTTCGGCAGGCTCCTCCGGTTTTTTTTTTTTTTTTTTTTTTTTTTTTTTTTTTTTTTTTTTTTTTTTTTTTACGTTGTGCTGACCTTCGTTCTTTAAATGACGCTATCCCGAGAAGGACACATAAAGGCGAGCCGTAATGTCCTCATCTTCGGCAGGCTCCTCCGGTTTTTTTTTCGGTTATTTCTCTAAGTTTTTTTTTTTTTTTTTTTTTTTTTTTTTTTTTTTTTTTTTTTTTTTTTTTTTTTTTTTTTTTTCGTTGTGCTGACCATCGTTCTTTAAATGACGCTATCCAAAGAAGGACACATAAAGGCGAGCTGTAATGGCCTCATCTTCGGCAGGCTCCTCCGGTTTTTTTGTCGGTTTTTTCTCCGGTTTTTTTTTTTTTTTTTTTTTTTTTTTACGTTGTGCTGACCTTCGTTCTTTAAATGACGCTATCCCGAGAAGGACACATAAAGGCGAGCCGTAATGTCCTCATCTTCGGCAGGCTCCTCCGGTTTTTTTTTCGGTTATTTCTCTAAGTTTTTTTTTTTTTTTTTTTTTTTCCGTTGTGCTGACCATCGTTCTTTAAATGACGCTATCCAGAGAAGGACACATAAAGGCGAGCTGTAATGGCCTCATCTTCGGCAGGCTCCTCCGGTTTTTTTTGTCGGTTTTTTCTCTGGGTTTTTTTTTTTTTTTTTTTTTTTACGTTGTGCTGACC
>NC_142435.1:67302500-67305000 GCF_059453495.1 Arachis ipaensis
CTAACTTGGAGGATAACGTTGGCACATGTATATTCAAGAAAGAGGAACAAAAGTTAGCCCCAACGTTAGCCCCCTAACTTGGAGGCTAACGTTGGAGCTTGAGAAGATCTCCCCTGGGCACCAACGTTTGTGCCAACGTTAGCCCCCTAACTTGGAGGCTAACGTTGGCACATGAATTACAAAGGGAGAAGGGCCAACGTTTGCGCCAACGTTAGCCCCCTAACTTGGAGGCTAACGTTGGCGCCACACACCACAACAGCTTGAAGGGGTATACTTCCAACAAGAATAACTTGAGCTACAGAGCTCCAAATGAGGTGATTCAAGAAGCATTGGAAAGTAGGAATCAAGAGCTTTCCAAGCATATATGGCACTGCATGGTGGACACTAAAATTGAGGGAGAAAACTGCCCCGCAATGTGCATAAATGAACATGGTGGCAACCTGCAGTGAGGCCACTTGACCTCTGCACCTTCGATGGAGTATAACTCGAGCTGTAGAGCTCCAATTGATGTGCTCCCAACGGCATTGGAAAGTAGACATCCAGGGCTTTCCAACAATGTATTATAGTATGGGGTGCACAATACATTTGAGCCTCCAAAACTGGCGTTTTCGCCAACGTTTGAGGCTAACGTTACCTCAAACGCTGCACACCAAAGCCAGCGACCATGCCCTCTTCAAATGATCATAACTTGAGTTGTAGATGTCCAATTGAAATGATTCCAAGTGGGTTAGAAAGCTGACATTCAGAGCTTTCCAACCATGTATGATAGTCTATATTGGGCATAAAATTGGCAACATGACAAGAGGACAAAGTTGGCGCCATAAATGTGCATAAGGAAGGCCAACGTTAGGGTCAAAGTTAGACCCCTAACGTTGGCACCAACGTTCAAACCAGAGAAATGTGCCAACTGATATGAAAAGTTGGAGCCAAAGTTAGACCCCTAACTTTGGCTCAAACTTTAGGTCCAACTTTGGCTAACCTCAAACCCGGTTCAATTGGTTCACTTTGGTTCTTCTTCAAACTCCAAGAGCAATAAACCAAGGCCTCTTTCAACCCAATTCCACCAAGAGCAAAGGCCCATGATCATCACTCAAAGGCACAAGAGATAGTTAGAATAGGAATTTCATTTTAATTGTAATTTGTTTTGAATTTCATTTTCATTTTGTAAAGCCTATATAAGGCATCATTTTCATATTAGTGAGGAGGCTGGCTCCACTAGGGAGCATTAGGATTAGAGAGCTCTCTCTTAGTTTACGTTCTTGTCTTGAATCTTGAGTGGAGAATTGAAGAAATTTTGTTTCATTCTCCCTTTGAGATTTCTCTTTGTTTTGCTTGTCTGCATAATTCCAGAAATTGGGATTTGAATCAAAGTTTTCATTTACTGCTTCCATCTTCATTTCTTCTTCAATCTGTCTGCTGTTGAATCAAGGAAGGGCTTGAGATCTAGACTCGTTTTCTAGTCTCTTTGATTCCCTGAGATCTTCAATTTTATTTTGCAATTAAGCTGAGAATATGAGCGTTCCTTACTTCACTGCACTTCACAATTTAAATTCTGTTTTAATTCCTAGCATCCAATTTCCTTTATTCTTCCTGCAATTTACATTTCCAGTTGCTTGATCTATTGCTCTCTTTAGTTTCCCTGCACCCACTCCCCTTTACTTTTCATGCAATTTACTTTTCTTGCAATTTAAGTTTCAGCTATTTTACTTTCTTGTTCTTTAACTTACTTGCAATTTTACTTTCTGCATCTTTAAGATTCATTGCAATTTACTTTCTGTTGGCTACATTTCACACAATTCACTAAATGTCAGCTTGACTAAACTAATCACCCACTAAAATTGCTTGATCCATCAATCCCTGTGGGATCGACCTCACCCCCGTGAGTTTTTATTACTTGATGCGACCCGGTGCACTTGCCGGTTAGTTTTGTGATGTTTTGTGAGAGATTCGTTTCTCATCAAAATATCTCATCACCCGAGAAGGACACATAAAGGCGAGCCGTAATGTCCTCATCTTCGGCAGGCTCCTCCGGTTTTTTTTCCGGTTATTTCTCTAAGTTTTTTTTTTTTTTTTTTTTTTTTTTTTTTTTTTTTTTTTTTTTTTTTTTTTTCGTTGTGCTGACCATCGTTCTTTAAATGACGCTATCCAGAGAAGGACACATAAAGGCGAGCTGTAATGGCCTCATCTTCGGCAGGCTCCTCCGGTTTTTTTAGTCGGTTTTTTCTCTGGGTTTTTTTTTTTTTTTTTTTTTACGTTGTGCTGACCTTCGTTCTTTAAATGACGCTATCCCGAGAAGGACACATAAAGGCGAGCCGTAATGGCCTCATCTTCGGCAGGCTCCTCCTGTTTTTTTTCGGTTATTTCTATGAGTTTTTTTTTTTTTTTTTTTTTTTACGTTGTGCTGACCTTCGTTCTTTAAATGACGCTAGCTGTAATGGCCTCATCTTCGGCAGGCTCCTCCGGTTTTTTTTTCGGTTTTTTCTCAGAGTTTTTTTTTTTT
>NC_142435.1:67310000-67312500 GCF_059453495.1 Arachis ipaensis
GTTATTTCTCTGAGTTTTTTTTTCTTTTTTCTTTTTTTTTTTTTTCCGTTGTGCTGACCATCGTTCTTTAAATGACGCTATCCAGAGAAGGACACATAAAGGCGAGCTGTAATGGCCTCATCTTCGGCAGGCTCCTCCGGTTTTTTTGTCGGTTTTTTCTCAGAGTTTTTTTTTTTTTTTTTTTTTTTTTTTTTTTTGTGTGCTGACCTTCGTTCTTTAAATGACGCTATCCCGAGAAGGACACATAAAGGCGAGCTGTAATGGCCTCATCTTCGGCAGGCTCCTCCGGTTTTTTTTTTCGGTTATTTCTCTGAGTTTTTTTTTTTTTTTTTTTTTTTTTTTTTTTTTTTTTTTTTTTTTTTTTTTTTTTTTTTTTTTTACGTTGTGCTGACCTTCGTTCTTTAAATGACGCTATCCCGAGAAGGACACATAAAGGCGAGCCGTAATGTCCTCATCTTCGGCAGTCTCCTCCGGTTTTTTTTTTTGGTTATTTCTCTGAGTTTTTTTTTCTTTTTTCTTTTTTTTTTTTTTTTCCGTTGTGCTGACCATCGTTCTTTAAATGACGCTATCCAGAGAAGGACACATAAAGGCGAGCTGTAATGGCCTCATCTTCGGCAGGCTCCTCCGGTTTTTTTGTCGGTTTTTTCTCAGAGTTTTTTTTTTTTTTTTTTTTTTTTTTTTTTTTTTGTGTGCTGACCTTCGTTCTTTAAATGACGCTATCCCGAGAAGGACACATAAAGGCGAGCTGTAATGGCCTCATCTTCGGCAGGCTCCTCCGGTTTTTTTTTTCGGTTATTTCTCTGAGTTTTTTTTTTTTTTTTTTTTTTTTTTTTTTTTTTTTTTTTTTTTTTTTTACGTTTTGCTGACCTTCGCTCTTTAAATGACGCTATCCCGAGAAGGACACATAAAGGCGAGCCGTAATGGCCTCATCTTCGGCAGGCTCCTCCGATTTTTTTTTCGGTTATTTCTCTGAGTTTTTTTTTTTTTTTTTTTTTTACGTTGTGCTGACCTTCGTTCTTTAAATGACGCTATCCCGAGAAGGACACATAAAGGCAAGCTGTAATGGCCTCATCTTCGGCAGGCTCCTCCGGTTTTTTTTTTTCGGTTTTCTCTCAGAGTTTTTTTTTTTTTTTTTTTCGTTGTGCTGACCTTCGTTCTTTAAATGACGCTATCCCGAGAAGGACACATAAAGGCGAGCCGTAATGTCCTCATCTTCGGCAGGCTCCTCCGATTTTTTTTTTCGGTTATTTCTCTGAGTTTTTTTTTTTCCGTTGTGCTGACCATCGTTCTTTAAATGACGCTATCCAGAGAAGGACACATAAAGGCGAGCTATAATGGCCTCATCTTCGGCAGGCTTCTCCGGTTTTTTTGTCGGTTTTTTCTCTGGGTTTTTTTTTTTTTTTTTTACGTTGTGCTGACCTTCGTTCTTTAAATGACGCTATCCCGAGAAGGACACATAAAGGCGAGCCGTAATGGCCTCATCTTCGGCAGGCTCCTCCGGTTTCTTTTCGGTTATTTCTATGAGTTTTTTTTTTTTTTTTTTTTTTTTTTTTTTTTTTTTTACGTTGTGCTGACCTTCGTTCTTTAAATGACGCTATCCCGAGAAGGACACATAAAGGCGAGCCGTAATGGCCTCATCTTCGGCAGGCTCCTCCGGTTTCTTTTCGGTTATTTCTATGAGTTTTTTTTTTTTTTTTTTTTTTTTTTTACGTTGTGCTGACCTTCGTTCTTTAAATGACGCTATCCCGAGAAGGACACATAAAGGCGAGCCGTAATGGCCTCATCTTCGGCAGGCTCCTCCGGTTTTTTTTTTTTTTTTTTTTTTTTTTTTTTTTTTTTACGTTGTGCTGACCTTCGTTCTTTAAATGACGCTATCCCGAGAAGGACACATAAAGGCGAGCTGTAATGGCCTCATCTTCGGCAGGCTCCTCCGGTTTTTTTTTTCGGTTATTTCTCTGAGTTTTTTTTTTTTTTTTTTTTTTTTTTTTTTTTGTGCTGACCTTCGCTCTTTAAATGACGCTATCCCGAGAAGGACACATAAAGGCGAGCCGTAATGGCCTCATCTTCGGCAGGCTACTCCGATTTTTTTTTCGGTTATTTCTCTGAGTTTTTTTTTTTTTTTTTTTTTACGTTGTGCTGACCTTCGTTCTTTAAATGACGCTATCCCGAGAAGGACACATAAAGGCAAGCTGTAATGGCCTCATCTTCGGCAGGCTCCTCCGGTTTTTTTTTTTCGGTTTTCTCTCAGAGTTTTTTTTTTTTTTTTTTACGTTGTGCTGACCTTCGTTCTTTAAATGACGCTATCCCGAAAAGGACACATAAATGCGAGCTGTAATGGCCTCATCTTCGGGAGGCTCCTTCGGTTTTTTCTCAAGAGTTTTTTTTTTTTTTTTTTTTTTTTTTTTTTTTTTTTTTTTTTTTTTTTTTTTTTTTTTTTTTTTTTTTTTTTTTTACGTTGTGCTGACCTTCGTTCTTTAAATGACGCTATCCCGAGAAGGAC
>NC_142435.1:67320000-67355000 GCF_059453495.1 Arachis ipaensis
CTTCGGCAGTCTCCTCCGGTTTTTTTTTTTGGTTATTTCTCTGAGTTTTTTTTTCTTTTTTCTTTTTTTTTTTTTTCCGTTGTGCTGACCATCGTTCTTTAAATGACGCTATCCAGAGAAGGACACATAAAGGCGAGCTGTAATGGCCTCATCTTCGGCAGGCTCCTCCGGTTTTTTTGTCGGTTTTTTCTCAGAGTTTTTTTTTTTTTTTTTTTTTTTTTGTGTGCTGACCTTCGTTCTTTAAATGACGCTATCCCGAGAAGGACACATAAAGGCGAGCTGTAATGGCCTCATCTTCGGCAGGCTCCTCCGATTTTTTTTTTCGGTTATTTCTCTGAGTTTTTTTTTTTTTTTTTTTTTTTTTTTTTTTTTTACGTTGTGCTGACCTTCGCTCTTTAAATGACGCTATCCCGAGAAGGACACATAAAGGCGAGCCGTAATGGCCTCATCTTCGGCAGGCTCCTCCGATTTTTTTTTCGGTTATTTCTCTGAGTTTTTTTTTTTTTTTTTTTTTTTTTTTTTTTTTTTTTTTTTTTTTTTTTTTTTTTTTTTTACGTTGTGCTGACCTTCGTTCTTTAAATGACGCTATCCCGAGAAGGACACATAAAGCCAAGCTGTAATGGCCTCATCTTCGGCAGGCTCCTCCGGTTTTTTTTTTTCGGTTTTCTCTCAGAGTTTTTTTTTTTTTTTTTTTACGTTGTGCTGACCTTCGTTCTTTAAATGACGCTATCCCGAAAAGGACACATAAATGCGAGCTGTAATGGCCTCATCTTCGGGAGGCTCCTTCGGTTTTTTCTCAAGAGTTTTTTTTTTTTTTTTTTTTTTTTTTTTTTTTTTTTTTTTTTTTTTTTTTTTTTTTACGTTGTGCTGACCTTCGTTCTTTAAATGACGCTATCCCGAGAAGGACACATAAAGGCGAGCCGTAATGTCCTCATCTTCGGCAGTCTCCTCCGGTTTTTTTTTTTGGTTATTTCTCTGAGTTTTTTTTTCTTTTTTCTTTTTTTTTTTTTCCGTTGTGCTGACCATCGTTCTTTAAATGACGCTATCCAGAGAAGGACACATAAAGGCGAGCTGTAATGGCCTCATCTTCGGCAGGCTCCTCCGGTTTTTTTGTCGGTTTTTTCTCAGAGTTTTTTTTTTTTTTTTTTTTTTTGTGCTGACCTTCGTTCTTTAAATGACGCTATCCCGAGAAGGACACATAAAGGCGAGCCGTAATGTCCTCATCTTCGGCAGGCTCCTCCGGTTTTTTTTTCGGTTATTTCTCTAAGTTTTTTTTTTTTTTTTTTTTTTTTTTTTTTTTTTTTTTTTTTTTTTCCGTTGTGCTGACCATCGTTCTTTAAATGACGCTATCCAGAGAAGGACACATAAAGGCGAGCTGTAATGGCCTCATCTTCGGCAGGCTCCTCCGGTTTTTTTTGTCGGTTTTTTCTCTGGGTTTTTTTTTTTTTTTTTTTTTTTTTTTTTTTTTTTTACGCTGTGCTGACCTTCGTTCTTTAAATGACGCTATCCCGAGAAGGACACATAAAGGCGAGCCGTAATGGCCTCATCTTCGGCAGGCTCCTCCTGTTTTTTTTCGGTTATTTCTATGATTTTTTTTTTTTTTTTACGTTGTGCTGACCTTCGTTCTTTAAATGACGCTATCCCGAGAAGGACACATAAAGGCGAGCTGTAATGGCCTCATCTTCGGCAGGCTCCTCCGGTTTTTTTTTCGGTTTTTTCTCAGAGTTTTTTTTTTTTTTTTTTTTTTTTTTTTTTTTTTTTTTTTTTTTTACGTTGTGCTGACCTTCGTTCTTTAAATGACGCTATCCCGAGAAGGACACATAAAGGCGAGCCGTAATGTCCTCATCTTCGGCAGGCTCCTCCGATTTTTTTTTTCGGTTATTTCTCTGAGTTTTTTTTTTTTTCCGTTGTGCTGACCATCGTTCTTTAAATGACGCTATCCAGAGAAGGACACATAAAGGCGAGCTATAATGGCCTCATCTTCGGCAGGCTCCTCCGGTTTTTTTGTCGGTTTTTTGTCTGGGTTTTTTTTTTTTTTTTTTTACGTTGTGCTGACCTTCGTTCTTTAAATGACGCTATCCCGAGAAGGACACATAAAGGCGAGCCGTAATGGCCTCATCTTCGGCAGGCTCCTCCGGTTTCTTTTCGGTTATTTCTATGAGTTTTTTTTTTTTTTTTTTTTACTACGTTGTGCTGACCTTCGTTCTTTAAATGACGCTATCCCGAGAAGGACACATAAAGGCGAGCCGTAATGGCCTCATCTTCGTCAGGCTCCTCCGGTTTTTTTTTTTTTTTTTTACGTTGTGCTGACCTTCGTTCTTTAAATGACGCTATCCCGAGAAGGACACATAAAGGCGAGCCGTAATGGCCTCATCTTCGGCAGGCTCCTCCGTTTTTTTTTTCGGTTTTCTCTCAGAGTTTTTTTTTTTTTTTTTTTTTTTTTTTTTTTTTTTTTTTTTTTTTTTTACGTTGTGCTGACCTTCGTTCTTTAAATGACGCTATCCCGAGAAGGACACATAAAGGCGAGCCGTAATGTCCTCATCTTCGGCAGGCTCCTCCGGTTTTTTTTTCGGTTATTTCTCTGAGTTTTTTTTTTTTTTTCGTTGTGCTGACCATCGTTCTTTAAATGACGCTATCCAGAGAAGGACACATAAAGGCGAGCTGTAATGGCCTCATCTTCGGCAGGCTCCTCCGGTTTCTTTTCGGTTATTTCTATGAGTTTTTTTTTTTTTTTTTTTTTTTTTTTTTTTTTTTTTTTTTTACGTTGTGCTGACCTTCGTTCTTTAAATGACGCTATCCCGAGAAGGACACATAAAGGCGAGCTGTAATGGCCTCATCTTCGGCAGGCTCCTCCGGTTTTTTTTCGGTTATTTCTCTGAGTTTTTTTTTTTTTTTTATTTTTACGTTGTGCTGACCATCGTTCTTTAAATGTTTAAATGACGCTATCCCGAGAAGGACACCTAAATTTGAGCCGTAATGGCCTCATCTTCGGCAGGCTCCTCCGGTTTTTTTTTTTTTAAGTTGTGCTGACCTTCGTTCTTTAAATGACGCTATCCCGAGAAGGACACATAAAGGCGAGCCGTAATGGCCTCATCTTCGGCAGGCTCCTCCGGTTTTTTTTTTCGGTTATTTCTCTGAGTTTTTTTTTTTTTTTTTTTTTTTTTTTTTTTTTTATTACGTTGTGCTGACCTTCGCTCTTTAAATGACGCTATCCCGAGAAGGACACATAAAGGCGAGCCGTAATGGCCTCATCTTCGGCAGGCTCCTCCGATTTTTTTTTCGGTTATTTCTCTGAGTTTTTTTTTTTTTTTTTTTTTTTTACGTTGTGCTGACCTTCGTTCTTTAAATGACGCTATCCCGAGAAGGACACATAAAGGCAAGCTGTAATGGCCTCATCTTCGGCAGGCTCCTCCGGTTTTTTTTTTCGGTTTTCTCTCAGAGTTTTTTTTTTTTTTTTTTACGTTGTGCTGACCTTCGTTCTTTAAATGACGCTATCCCGAAAAGGACACATAAATGCGAGCTGTAATGGCCTCATCTTCGGCAGGCTCCTTCGGTTTTTTCTCAAGAGTTTTTTTTTTTTTTTTTTTTTTTTTTTTTTTTTTTTTTTTTTTTTTTACGTTGTGCTGACCTTCGTTCTTTAAATGACGCTATCCCGAGAAGGACACATAAAGGCGAGCCGTAATGTCCTCATCTTCGGCAGTCTCCTCCGGTTTTTTTTTTTGGTTATTTCTCTGAGTTTTTTTTTCTTTTTTCTTTTTTTTTTTTTTTCCGTTGTGCTGACCATCGTTCTTTAAATGACGCTATCCAGAGAAGGACACATAAAGGCGAGCTGTAATGGCCTCATCTTCGGCAGGCTCCTCCGGTTTTTTTGTCGGTTTTTTCTCAGAGTTTTTTTTTTTTTTTTTTTTTTTTTTGTGTGCTGACCTTCGTTCTTTAAATGACGCTATCCCGAGAAGGACACATAAAGGCGAGCTGTAATGGCCTCATCTTCGGCAGGCTCCTCCGGTTTTTTTTTTCGGTTATTTCTCTGAGTTTTTTTTTTTTTTTTTTTTTTTTTTTTTTTACGTTGTGCTGACCTTCGCTCTTTAAATGACGCTATCCCGAGAAGGACACATAAAGGCGAGCCGTAATGGCCTCATCTTCGGCAGGCTCCTCCGATTTTTTTTTCGGTTATTTCTCTGAGTTTTTTTTTTTTTTTTTTTTTTTTTTTTTTACGTTGTGCTGACCTTCGTTCTTTAAATGACGCTATCCCGAGAAGGACACATAAAGCCAAGCTGTAATGGCCTCATCTTCGGCAGGCTCCTCCGGTTTTTTTTTTTCGGTTTTCTCTCAGAGTTTTTTTTTTTTTTTTTTTACGTTGTGCTGACCTTCGTTCTTTAAATGACGCTATCCCGAAAAGGACACATAAATGCGAGCTGTAATGGCCTCATCTTCGGGAGGCTCCTTCGGTTTTTTCTCAAGAGTTTTTTTTTTTTTTTTTTTTTTTTTTTTTTTTTTTTTTTTTTTTTTTTTTTTTTTTTTTTTTTACGTTGTGCTGACCTTCGTTCTTTAAATGACGCTATCCCGAGAAGGACACATAAAGGCGAGCCGTAATGTCCTCATCTTCGGCAGTCTCCTCCGGTTTTTTTTTTTGGTTATTTCTCTGAGTTTTTTTTTCTTTTTTCTTTTTTTTTTTTTTCCGTTGTGCTGACCATCGTTCTTTAAATGACGCTATCCAGAGAAGGACACATAAAGGCGAGCTGTAATGGCCTCATCTTCGGCAGGCTCCTCCGGTTTTTTTGTCGGTTTTTTCTCAGAGTTTTTTTTTTTTTTTTTTTTTTTGTGCTGACCTTCGTTCTTTAAATGACGCTATCCCGAGAAGGACACATAAAGGCGAGCTGTAATGGCCTCATCTTCGGCAGGCTCCTCCGGTTTTTTTTTCGGTTATTTCTCTGAGTTTTTTTTTTTTTTTATTTTTACGTTGTGCTGACCATCGTTCTTTAAATGTTTAAATGACGCTATCCCGAGAAGGACACCTAAATTTGAGCCGTAATGGCCTCATCTTCGGCAGGCTCCTCCGATTTTTTTTTCGGTTATTTCTCTGAGTTTTTTTTTTTTTTTTTTTACGTTGTGCTGACCTTCGTTCTTTAAATGACGCTATCCCGAGAAGGACACATAAAGCCAAGCTGTAATGGCCTCATCTTCGGCAGGCTCCTCCGGTTTTTTTTTTCGGTTTTCTCTCAGAGTTTTTTTTTTTTTTTTTTACGTTGTGCTGACCTTCGTTCTTTAAATGACGCTATCCCGAAAAGGACACATAAATGCGAGCTGTAATGGCCTCATCTTCGGGAGGCTCCTTCGGTTTTTTCTCAAGAGTTTTTTTTTTTTTTTTTTTTTTTTTTTTTTTTTTTTTTTTTTTTTTTTTTTTTTTTTTTTTTTTTTTACGTTGTGCTGACCTTCGTTCTTTAAATGACGCTATCCCGAGAAGGACACATAAAGGCGAGCCGTAATGTCCTCATCTTCGGCAGTCTCCTCCGTTTTTTTTTTTTGGTTATTTCTCTGAGTTTTTTTTTCTTTTTTCTTTTTTTTTTTTTTTTTCCGTTGTGCTGACCATCGTTCTTTAAATGACGCTATCCAGAGAAGGACACATAAAGGCGAGCTGTAATGGCCTCATCTTCGGCAGGCTCCTCCGGTTTTTTTGTCGGTTTTTTCTCAGAGTTTTTTTTTTTTTTTTTTTTTTTGTGCTGACCTTCGTTCTTTAAATGACGCTATCCCGAGAAGGACACATAAAGGCGAGCTGTAATGGCCTCATCTTCGGCAGGCTCCTCCGGTTTTTTTTTCGGTTATTTCTCTGAGTTTTTTTTTTTTTTTATTTTTACGTTGTGCTGACCATCGTTCTTTAAATGTTTAAATGACGCTATCCCGAGAAGGACACCTAAATTTGAGCCGTAATGGCCTCATCTTCGGCAGGCTCCTCCGATTTTTTTTTCGGTTATTTCTCTGAGTTTTTTTTTTTTTTTTTTTACGTTGTGCTGACCTTCGTTCTTTAAATGACGCTATCCCGAGAAGGACACATAAAGCCAAGCTGTAATGGCCTCATCTTCGGCAGGCTCCTCCGGTTTTTTTTTTCGGTTTTCTCTCAGAGTTTTTTTTTTTTTTTTTTACGTTGTGCTGACCTTCGTTCTTTAAATGACGCTATCCCGAAAAGGACACATAAATGCGAGCTGTAATGGCCTCATCTTCGGGAGGCTCCTTCGGTTTTTTCTCAAGAGTTTTTTTTTTTTTTTTTTTTTTTTTTTTTTTTTTTTTTTTTTTTTTTTTTTTTTTTTTTTTTTTTTTTACGTTGTGCTGACCTTCGTTCTTTAAATGACGCTATCCCGAGAAGGACACATAAAGGCGAGCCGTAATGTCCTCATCTTCGGCAGTCTCCTCCGTTTTTTTTTTTTGGTTATTTCTCTGAGTTTTTTTTTCTTTTTTCTTTTTTTTTTTTTTTTTCCGTTGTGCTGACCATCGTTCTTTAAATGACGCTATCCAGAGAAGGACACATAAAGGCGAGCTGTAATGGCCTCATCTTCGGCAGGCTCCTCCGGTTTTTTTTTTCGGTTATTTCTCAGAGTTTTTTTTTTTTTTTTTTTTTTTTTTTTTTTTTTTTTTTTTACGTTGTGCTGACCTTCGTTCTTTAAATGACGCTATCCCGAGAAGGACACATAAAGGCGAGCCGTAATGTCCTCATCTTCGGCAGTCTCCTCCGTTTTTTTTTTTTTGGTTATTTCTCTGAGTTTTTTTTTCTTTTTTCTTTTTTTTTTTTTTTTTCCGTTGTGCTGACCATCGTTCTTTAAATGACGCTATCCAGAGAAGGACACATAAAGGCGAGCTGTAATGGCCTCATCTTCGGCAGGCTCCTCCGGTTTTTTTGTCGGTTTTTTCTCAGAGTTTTTTTTTTTTTTTTTTTTTTTTTTGTGCTGACCTTCGTTCTTTAAATGACGCTATCCCGAGAAGGACACATAAAGGCGAGCTGTAATGGCCTCATCTTCGGCAGGCTCCTCCGGTTTTTTTTTTCGGTTATTTCTCTGAGTTTTTTTTTTTTTTTTTTTTTTTTTTTTTTTTTTTTTTTTTTTTTTTTTTTTTTTACGTTGTGCTGACCTTCGCTCTTTAAATGACGCTATCCCGAGAAGGACACATAAAGGCGAGCTGTAATGGCCTCATCTTCGGCAGGCTCCTCCGGTTTTTTTTTTCGGTTTTTTCTCAGAGTTTTTTTTTTTTTTTTTTTTTTTTTTTTTTTTTTTTTTTACGTTGTGCTGACCTTTGTTCTTTAAATGACGCTATCCCGAGAAGGACACATAAAGGCAAGCTGTAATGGCCTCATCTTCGGCAGGCTCCTCCGGTTTTTTTTTTTCGGTTTTCTCTCAGAGTTTTTTTTTTTTTTTTTTTTTTACGTTGTGCTGACCTTCGTTCTTTAAATGACGCTATCCCGAAAAGGACACATAAATGCGAGCTGTAATGGCCTCATCTTCGGCAGGCTCCTTCGGTTTTTTCTCAAGAGTTTTTTTTTTTTTTTTTTTTTTTTTTTTTTTTTTTTTTTTTTTTTTTTTTTTTTTTTTTACGTTGTGCTGACCTTCGTTCTTTAAATGACGCTATCCCGAGAAGGACACATAAAGGCGAGCCGTAATGTCCTCATCTTCGGCAGTCTCCTCCGGTTTTTTTTTTGGTTATTTCTCTGAGTTTTTTTTTCTTTTTTCTTTTTTTTTTTTTTCCGTTGTGCTGACCATCGTTCTTTAAATGACGCTATCCAGAGAAGGACACATAAAGGCGAGCTGTAATGGCCTCATCTTCGGCAGGCTCCTCCGGTTTTTTTGTCGGTTTTTTCTCAGAGTTTTTTTTTTTTTTTTTTTTTGTGCTGACCTTCGTTCTTTAAATGACGCTATCCCGAGAAGGACACATAAAGGCGAGCTGTAATGGCCTCATCTTCGGCAGGCTCCTCCGGTTTTTTTTTTTTTTTTTTTTTTTTTACGTTGTGCTGACCTTCGCTCTTTAAATGACGCTATCCCGAGAAGGACACATAAAGGCGAGCTGTAATGGCCTCATCTTCGGCAGGCTCCTCCGGTTTTTTTTTTCGGTTTTTTCTCAGAGTTTTTTTTTTTTTTTTTTTTTTTTTAACGTTGTGCTGACCTTCGTTCTTTAAATGACGCTATCCCGAGAAGGACACATAAAGGCGAGCTGTAATGGCCTCATCTTCGGCAGGCTCCTCCGGTTTTTTTTTCGGTTTTCTCTCAGAGTTTTTTTTTTTTTTTTTTTTTTTTTTTTTTTTTTTTTTTTTTTTTTTTTTTTTTTTTTTTTTTTTTTTTTTTTTTTACGTTGTGCTGACCTTCGTTCTTTAAATGACGCTATCCCGAGAAGGACACATAAAGGCGAGCCGTAATGTCCTCATCTTCGGCAGGCTCCTCCGGTTTTTTTTTCGGTTATTTCTCTAAGTTTTTTTTTTTTTTTTTTTTTTTTTTTTTTTTTCCGTTGTGCTGACCATCGTTCTTTAAATGACGCTATCCAGAGAAGGACACATAAAGGCGAGCTGTAATGGCCTCATCTTCGGCAGGCTCCTCCGGTTTTTTTTGTCGGTTTTTTCTCTGGGTTTTTTTTTTTTTTTTTTTTTTTTTTTTTTTTTTTTTTTTTTTTTTTTACGCTGTGCTGACCTTCGTTCTTTAAATGACGCTATCCCGAGAAGGACACATAAAGGCGAGCCGTAATGGCCTCATCTTCGGCAGGCTCCTCCTGTTTTTTTTCGGTTATTTCTATGATTTTTTTTTTTTTTTTACGTTGTGCTGACCTTCGTTCTTTAAATGACGCTATCCCGAGAAGGACACATAAAGGCGAGCTGTAATGGCCTCATCTTCGGCAGGCTCCTCCGGTTTTTTTTTCGGTTTTTTCTCAGAGTTTTTTTTTTTTTTTTTTTTTTTTTTTTTTTTTTTACGTTGTGCTGACCTTCGTTCTTTAAATGACGCTATCCCGAGAAGGACACATAAAGGCGAGCCGTAATGTCCTCATCTTCGGCAGGCTCCTCCGGTTTTTTTTTCGGTTATTTCTCTGAGTTTTTTTTTTTTTTTCGTTGTGCTGACCATCGTTCTTTAAATGACGCTATCCAGAGAAGGACACATAAAGGCGAGCTGTAATGGCCTCATCTTCGGCAGGCTCCTCCGGTTTCTTTTCGGTTATTTCTATGAGTTTTTTTTTTTTTTTTTTTTTTTTTTTTTTTTTTTTTTTTTTACGTTGTGCTGACCTTCGTTCTTTAAATGACGCTATCCCGAGAAGGACACATAAAGGCGAGCTGTAATGGCCTCATCTTCGGCAGGCTCCTCCGGTTTTTTTTCGGTTATTTCTCTGAGTTTTTTTTTTTTTTTTTTATTTTTACGTTGTGCTGACCATCGTTCTTTAAATGTTTAAATGACGCTATCCCGAGAAGGACACCTAAATTTGAGCCGAAATGGCCTCATCTTCGGCAGGCTCCTCCGGTTTTTTTTTTTTTAAGTTGTGCTGACCTTCGTTCTTTAAATGACGCTATCCCGAGAAGGACACATAAAGGCGAGCCGTAATGGCCTCATCTTCGGCAGGCTCCTCCGGTTTTTTTTTTTCGGTTATTTCTCTGAGTTTTTTTTTTTTTTTTTTTTTTTTTTTTTTTTTATTACGTTGTGCTGACCTTCGCTCTTTAAATGACGCTATCCCGAGAAGGACACATAAAGGCGAGCCGTAATGGCCTCATCTTCGGCAGGCTCCTCCGATTTTTTTTTCGGTTATTTCTCTGAGTTTTTTTTTTTTTTTTTTTTTTTTTACGTTGTGCTGACCTTCGTTCTTTAAATGACGCTATCCCGAGAAGGACACATAAAGGCAAGCTGTAATGGCCTCATCTTCGGCAGGCTCCTCCGGTTTTTTTTTTCGGTTTTCTCTCAGAGTTTTTTTTTTTTTTTTTTACGTTGTGCTGACCTTCGTTCTTTAAATGACGCTATCCCGAAAAGGACACATAAATGCGAGCTGTAATGGCCTCATCTTCGGCAGGCTCCTTCGGTTTTTTCTCAAGAGTTTTTTTTTTTTTTTTTTTTTTTTTTTTTTTTTTTTTTTTTTTTTTTTTTTACGTTGTGCTGACCTTCGTTCTTTAAATGACGCTATCCCGAGAAGGACACATAAAGGTGAGCCGTAATGTCCTCATCTTCGGCAGTCTCCTCCGGTTTTTTTTTTTGGTTATTTCTCTGAGTTTTTTTTTCTTTTTTCTTTTTTTTTTTTTTTCCGTTGTGCTGACCATCGTTCTTTAAATGACGCTATCCAGAGAAGGACACATAAAGGCGAGCTGTAATGGCCTCATCTTCGGCAGGCTCCTCCGGTTTTTTTGTCGGTTTTTTCTCAGAGTTTTTTTTTTTTTTTTTTTTTGTGTGCTGACCTTCGTTCTTTAAATGACGCTATCCCGAGAAGGACACATAAAGGCGAGCTGTAATGGCCTCATCTTCGGCAGGCTCCTCCGGTTTTTTTTTTCGGTTATTTCTCTGAGTTTTTTTTTTTTTTTTTTTTTTTTTTTTTTTTTTTTTTTTTTTTTTTTTTTTACGTTGTGCTGACCTTCGCTCTTTAAATGACGCTATCCCGAGAAGGACACATAAAGGCGAGCCGTAATGGCCTCATCTTCGGCAGGCTCCTCCGATTTTTTTTTCGGTTATTTCTCTGAGTTTTTTTTTTTTTTTTTTTTTTTTTTTTTTTTTTTTTTTTTTTTTTTTTTTTTTTTTTTTACATTGTGCTGACCTTCGTTCTTTAAATGACGCTATCCCGAGAAGGACACATAAAGGCGAGCCGTAATGTCCTCATCTTCGGCAGTCTCCTCCGGTTTTTTTTTTTGGTTATTTCTCTGAGTTTTTTTTTCTTTTTTCTTTTTTTTTTTTTTCCGTTGTGCTGACCATCGTTCTTTAAATGACGCTATCCAGAGAAGGACACATAAAGGCGAGCTGTAATGGCCTCATCTTCGGCAGGCTCCTCCGGTTTTTTTGTCGGTTTTTTCTCAGAGTTTTTTTTTTTTTTTTTTTTTTTTTTTGTGCTGACCTTCGTTCTTTAAATGACGCTATCCCGAGAAGGACACATAAAGGCGAGCTGTAATGGCCTCATCTTCGGCAGGCTCCTCCGGTTTTTTTTTTCGGTTATTTCTCTGAGTTTTTTTTTTTTTTTTTTTTTTTTTTACGTTGTGCTGACCTTCGCTCTTTAAATGACGCTATCCAGAGAAGGACACATAAAGGCGAGCTGTAATGGCCTCATCTTCGGCAGGCTCCTCCGGTTTTTTTTGTCGGTTTTTTCTCTGGTTTTTTTTTTTTTTTTTTTTTTTTTACGCTGTGCTGACCTTCGTTCTTTAAATGACGCTATCCCGAGAAGGACACATAAAGGCGAGCCGTAATGGCCTCATCTTCGGCAGGCTCCTCCTGTTTTTTTTCGGTTATTTCTATGATTTTTTTTTTTTTTTACGTTGTGCTGACCTTCGTTCTTTAAATGACGCTATCCCGAGAAGGACACATAAAGGCGAGCTGTAATGGCCTCATCTTCGGCAGGCTCCTCCGGTTTTTTTTTCGGTTTTTTCTCAGAGTTTTTTTTTTTTTTTTTTTTTTTTTTTTTTTTTTTTTTTACGTTGTGCTGACCTTCGTTCTTTAAATGACGCTATCCCGAGAAGGACACATAAAGGCGAGCCGTAATGTCCTCATCTTCGGCAGGCTCCTCCGATTTTTTTTTTTCGGTTATTTCTCTGAGTTTTTTTTTTTTTTCCGTTGTGCTGACCATCGTTCTTTAAATGACGCTATCCAGAGAAGGACACATAAAGGCGAGCTATAATGGCCTCATCTTCGGCAGGCTCCTCCGGTTTTTTTGTCGGTTTTTTCTCTGGGTTTTTTTTTTTTTTTTTTTTTTTACGTTGTGCTGACCTTCGTTCTTTAAATGACGCTATCCCGAGAAGGACACATAAAGGCGAGCCGTAATGGCCTCATCTTCGGCAGGCTCCTCCGGTTTCTTTTCGGTTATTTCTATGAGTTTTTTTTTTTTTTTTTTTTTACGTTGTGCTGACCTTCGTTCTTTAAATGACGCTATCCCGAGAAGGACACATAAAGGCGAGCCGTAATAGCCTCATCTTCGGCAGGCTCCTCCGGTTTTTTTTTTTGGTTATTTCTCTGAGTTTTTTTTTCTTTTTTCTTTTTTTTTTTTTTCCGTTGTGCTGACCATCGTTCTTTAAATGACGCTATCCAGAGAAGGACACATAAAGGCGAGCTGTAATGGCCTCATCTTCGGCAGGCTCCTCCGGTTTTTTTGTCGGTTTTTTCTCAGAGTTTTTTTTTTTTTTTTTTTTTTTTTTTTGTGCTGACCTTCGTTCTTTAAATGACGCTATCCCGAGAAGGACACATAAAGGCGAGCTGTAATGGCCTCATCTTCGGCAGGCTCCTCCGGTTTTTTTTTTCGGTTATTTCTCTGAGTTTTTTTTTTTTTTTTTTTTTTTTTTTTACGTTGTGCTGACCTTCGCTCTTTAAATGACGCTATCCAGAGAAGGACACATAAAGGCGAGCTGTAATGGCCTCATCTTCGGCAGGCTCCTCCGGTTTTTTTTGTCGGTTTTTTCTCTGGTTTTTTTTTTTTTTTTTTTTTTTTTACGCTGTGCTGACCTTCGTTCTTTAAATGACGCTATCCCGAGAAGGACACATAAAGGCGAGCCGTAATGGCCTCATCTTCGGCAGGCTCCTCCTGTTTTTTTTCGGTTATTTCTATGATTTTTTTTTTTTTTACGTTGTGCTGACCTTCGTTCTTTAAATGACGCTATCCCGAGAAGGACACATAAAGGCGGGCTGTAATGGCCTCATCTTCGGCAGGCTCCTCCGGTTTTTTTTTCGGTTTTTTCTCAGAGTTTTTTTTTTTTTTTTTTTTTTTTTTTTTTTTTTTTACGTTGTGCTGACCTTCGTTCTTTAAATGACGCTATCCCGAGAAGGACACATAAAGGCGAGCCGTAATGTCCTCATCTTCGGCAGGCTCCTCCGATTTTTTTTTTTCGGTTATTTCTCTGAGTTTTTTTTTTTTTTTCCGTTGTGCTGACCATCGTTCTTTAAATGACGCTATCCAGAGAAGGACACATAAAGGCGAGCTATAATGGCCTCATCTTCGGCAGGCTCCTCCGGTTTTTTTGTCGGTTTTTTCTCTGGGTTTTTTTTTTTTTTTTTTTTTACGTTGTGCTGACCTTCGTTCTTTAAATGACGCTATCCCGAGAAGGACACATAAAGGCGAGCCGTAATGGCCTCATCTTCGGCAGGCTCCTCCGGTTTCTTTTCGGTTATTTCTATGAGTTTTTTTTTTTTTTTTTTTTTTACGTTGTGCTGACCTTCGTTCTTTAAATGACGCTATCCCGAGAAGGACACATAAAGGCGAGCCGTAATAGCCTCATCTTCGGCAGGCTCCTCCGGTTTTTTTTTTTTTTTTTTACGTTGTGCTGACCTTCGTTCTTTAAATGACGCTATCCCGAGAAGAACACATAAAGGCGAGCCGTAATGGCCTCATCTTCGGCAGGCTCCTCCGGTTTTTTTTTCGGTTTTCTCTCAGAGTTTTTTTTTTTTTTTTTTTTTTTTTTTTTTTTTTTTTTTTTTTTTTTTTTTTTTTACGTTGTGCTGACCTTCGTTCTTTAAATGACGCTATCCCGAGAAGGACACATAAAGGCGAGCCGTAATGTCCTCATCTTCGGCAGGCTCCTCCGGTTTTTTTTTCGGTTATTTCTCTGAGTTTTTTTTTTTTTTTCGTTGTGCTGACCATCGTTCTTTAAATGACGCTATCCAGAGAAGGACACATAAAGGCGAGCTGTAATGGCCTCATCTTCGGCAGGCTCCTCCGGTTTCTTTTCGGTTATTTCTATGAGTTTTTTTTTTTTTTTTTTACGTTGTGCTGACCTTCGTTCTTTAAATGACGCTATCCCGAGAAGGACACATAAAGGCGAGCTGTAATGGCCTCATCTTCGGCAGGCTCCTCCGGTTTTTTTTCGGTTATTTCTCTGAGTTTTTTTTTTTTTTTTTATTTTTACGTTGTGCTGACCATCGTTCTTTAAATGTTTAAATGACGCTATCCCGAGAAGGACACCTAAATTTGAGCCGTAATGGCCTCATCTTCGGCAGGCTCCTCCGGTTTTTTTTTTTTACGTTGTGCTGACCTTCGTTCTTTAAATGACGCTATCCCGAGAAGGACACATAAAGGCGAGCCGTAATGGCCTCATCTTCGGCAGGCTCCTCCGGTTTTTTTTTTCGGTTATTTCTCTGAGTTTTTTTTTTTTTTTTTTATTACGTTGTGCTGACCTTCGCTCTTTAAATGACGCTATCCCGAGAAGGACACATAAAGGCGAGCCGTAATGGCCTCATCTTCGGCAGGCTCCTCCGATTTTTTTTTCGGTTATTTCTCTGAGTTTTTTTTTTTTTTTTTTTTTTTTTTTTTTTTTTACGTTGTGCTGACCTTCGTTCTTTAAATGACGCTATCCCGAGAAGGACACATAAAGGCAAGCTGTAATGGCCTCATCTTCGGCAGGCTCCTCCGGTTTTTTTTTTCGGTTTTCTCTCAGAGTTTTTTTTTTTTTTTTTTTACGTTGTGCTGACCTTCGTTCTTTAAATGACGCTATCCCGAAAAGGACACATAAATGCGAGCTGTAATGGCCTCATCTTCGGCAGGCTCCTTCGGTTTTTTCTCAAGAGTTTTTTTTTTTTTTTTTTTTTTTTTTTTTTTTTTTTACGTTGTGCTGACCTTCGTTCTTTAAATGACGCTATCCCGAGAAGGACACATAAAGGCGAGCCGTAATGTCCTCATCTTCGGCAGTCTCCTCCGGTTTTTTTTTTTGGTTATTTCTCTGAGTTTTTTTTTCTTTTTTCTTTTTTTTTTTTCCGTTGTGCTGACCATCGTTCTTTAAATGACGCTATCCAGAGAAGGACACATAAAGGCGAGCTGTAATGGCCTCATCTTCGGCAGGCTCCTCCGGTTTTTTTGTCGGTTTTTTCTCAGAGTTTTTTTTTTTTTTTTTTTTTTTGTGTGCTGACCTTCGTTCTTTAAATGACGCTATCCCGAGAAGGACACATAAAGGCGAGCTGTAATGGCCTCATCTTCGGCAGGCTCCTCCGGTTTTTTTTTCGGTTATTTCTCTGAGTTTTTTTTTTTTTTTTTTTTTTTTTTTTTTTTTTTTTTTTTTTTTTTTTTTTTTTTTTTTTTACGTTGTGCTGACCTTCGCTCTTTAAATGACGCTATCCCGAGAAGGACACATAAAGGCGAGCCGTAATGGCCTCATCTTCGGCAGGCTCCTCCGATTTTTTTTTCGGTTATTTCTCTGAGTTTTTTTTTTTTTTTTTTTTTTACGTTGTGCTGACCTTCGTTCTTTAAATGACGCTATCCCGAGAAGGACACATAAAGGCAAGCTGTAATGGCCTCATCTTCGGCAGGCTCCTCCGGTTTTTTTTTTCGGTTTTCTCTCAGAGTTTTTTTTTTTTTTTTTTTTTACGTTGTGCTGACCTTCGTTCTTTAAATGACGCTATCCCGAAAAGGACACATAAATGCGAGCTGTAATGGCCTCATCTTCGGCAGGCTCCTTCGGTTTTTTCTCAAGAGTTTTTTTTTTTTTTTTTTTTTTTTTTTTTTTTTTTTTACGTTGTGCTGACCTTCGTTCTTTAAATGACGCTATCCCGAGAAGGACACATAAAGGCGAGCCGTAATGTCCTCATCTTCGGCAGGCTCCTCCGATTTTTTTTTTTCGGTTATTTCTCTGAGTTTTTTTTTTTTTTCCGTTGTGCTGACCATCGTTCTTTAAATGACGCTATCCAGAGAAGGACACATAAAGGCGAGCTATAATGGCCTCATCTTCGGCAGGCTCCTCCGGTTTTTTTGTCGGTTTTTTCTCTGGGTTTTTTTTTTTTTTTTTTACGTTGTGCTGACCTTCGTTCTTTAAATGACGCTATCCCGAGAAGGACACATAAAGGCGAGCCGTAATGGCCTCATCTTCGGCAGGCTCCTCCGGTTTCTTTTCGGTTATTTCTATGAGTTTTTTTTTTTTTTTTTTTTACGTTGTGCTGACCTTCGTTCTTTAAATGACGCTATCCCGAGAAGGACACATAAAGGCGAGCCGTAATGGCCTCATCTTCGGCAGGCTCCTCCGGTTTTTTTTTTTTTTTTTACGTTGTGCTGACCTTCGTTCTTTAAATGACGCTATCCCGAGAAGGACACATAAAGGCGAGCCGTAATGGCCTCATCTTCGGCAGGCTCCTCCGGTTTTTTTTTCGGTTTTCTCTCAGAGTTTTTTTTTTTTTTTTTTTTTTTTTTTTTTTTTTATTTACGTTGTGCTGACCTTCGTTCTTTAAATGACGCTATCCCGAGAAGGACACATAAAGGCGAGCCGTAATGTCCTCATCTTCGGCAGGCTCCTCCGGTTTTTTTTTCGGTTATTTCTCTGAGTTTTTTTTTTTTTTCGTTGTGCTGACCATCGTTCTTTAAATGACGCTATCCAGAGAAGGACACATAAAGGCGAGCTGTAATGGCCTCATCTTCGGCAGGCTCTTCCGGTTTCTTTTCGGTTATTTCTATGAGTTTTTTTTTTTTTTTTTTACGTTGTGCTGACCTTCGTTCTTTAAATGACGCTATCCCGAGAAGGACACATAAAGGCGAGCTGTAATGGCCTCATCTTCGGCAGGCTCCTCCGGTTTTTTTTCGGTTATTTCTCTGAGTTTTTTTTTTTTTTTTATTTTTACGTTGTGCTGACCATCGTTCTTTAAATGTTTAAATGACGCTATCCCGAGAAGGACACCTAAATTTGAGCCGTAATGGCCTCATCTTCGGCAGGCTCCTCCGGTTTTTTTTTTTTTTACGTTGTGCTGACCTTCGTTCTTTAAATGACGCTATCCCGAGAAGGACACATAAAGGCGAGCCGTAATGGCCTCATCTTCGGCAGGCTCCTCCGGTTTTTTTTTTCGGTTATTTCTCTGAGTTTTTTTTTTTTTTTTTTTTTTTTTTACGTTGTGCTGACCTTCGCTCTTTAAATGACGCTATCCCGAGAAGGACACATAAAGGCGAGCCGTAATGTCCTCATCTTCGGCAGGCTCCTCCGATTTTTTTTTTTCGGTTATTTCTCTGAGTTTTTTTTTTTCCGTTGTGCTGACCATCGTTCTTTAAATGACGCTATCCAGAGAAGGACACATAAAGGCGAGCTATAATGGCCTCATCTTCGGCAGGCTCCTCCGGTTTTTTTGTCGGATTTTTCTCTGGGTTTTTTTTTTTTTTTTTTTTTTACGTTGTGCTGACCTTCGTTCTTTAAATGACGCTATCCCGAGAAGGACACATAAAGGCGAGCCGTAATGGCCTCATCTTCGGCAGGCTCCTCCGGTTTCTTTTCGGTTATTTCTATGAGTTTTTTTTTTTTTTTTTTTTACGTTGTGCTGACCTTCGTTCTTTAAATGACGCTATCCCGAGAAGGACACATAAAGGCGAGCCGTAATGGCCTCATCTTCGGCAGGCTCCTCCGGTTTTTTTTTTTTTTTTTTTACGTTGTGCTGACCTTCGTTCTTTAAATGACGCTATCCCGAGAAGGACACATAAAGGCGAGCCGTAATGGCCTCATCTTCGGCAGGCTCCTCCGGTTTTTTTTTCGGTTTTCTCTCAGAGTTTTTTTTTTTTTTTTTTTTTTTTTTTTTTTTTTTTTACGTTGTGCTGACCTTCGTTCTTTAAATGACGCTATCCCGAGAAGGACACATAAAGGCGAGCCGTAATGTCCTCATCTTCGGCAGGCTCCTCCGGTTTTTTTTTCGGTTATTTCTCTGAGTTTTTTTTTTTTTTCGTTGTGCTGACCATCGTTCTTTAAATGACGCTATCCCGAGAAGGACACATAAAGGCGAGCCGTAATGGCCTCATCTTCGGCAGGCTCCTCCGGTTTTTTTTTTTTTTTTTTTACGTTGTGCTGACCTTCGTTCTTTAAATGACGCTATCCCGAGAAGGACACATAAAGGCGAGCCGTAATGGCCTCATCTTCGGCAGGCTCCTCCGGTTTTTTTTTTCGGTTTTCTCTCAGAGTTTTTTTTTTTTTTTTTTTTTTTTTTTTTTTTTTTTTTTTTTTTTTTTTTTTTTTTTTTTTTTTTACGTTGTGCTGACCTTCGTTCTTTAAATGACGCTATCCCGAGAAGGACACATAAAGGCGAGCTGTAATGGCCTCATCTTCGGCAGGCTCCTCCGGTTTTTTTTCGGTTATTTCTCTGAGTTTTTTTTTTTTTTTATTTTTACGTTGTGCTGACCATCGTTCTTTAAATGTTTAAATGACGCTATCCCGAGAAGGACACCTAAATTTGAGCCGTAATGGCCTCATCTTCGGCAGGCTCCTCCGGTTTTTTTTTTTTTACGTTGTGCTGACCTTCGTTCTTTAAATGACGCTATCCCGAGAAGGACACATAAAGGCGAGCCGTAATGGCCTCATCTTCGGCAGGCTCCTCCGGTTTTTTTTTTCGGTTATTTCTCTGAGTTTTTTTTTTTTTTTTTATTACGTTGTGCTGACCTTCGCTCTTTAAATGACGCTATCCCGAGAAGGACACATAAAGGCGAGCCGTAATGGCCTCATCTTCGGCAGGCTCCTCCGATTTTTTTTTCGGTTATTTCTCTGAGTTTTTTTTTTTTTTTTTTTTTTTTTTTTTTTTTTTTTTTTACGTTGTGCTGACCTTCGTTCTTTAAATGACGCTATCCCGAGAAGGACACATAAAGGCAAGCTGTAATGGCCTCATTTTCGGCAGGCTCCTCCGGTTTTTTTTTTCGGTTTTCTCTCAGAGTTTTTTTTTTTTTTTTTTACGTTGTGCTGACCTTCGTTCTTTAAATGACGCTATCCCGAAAAGGACACATAAATGCGAGCTGTAATGGCCTCATCTTCGGCAGGCTCCTTCGGTTTTTTCTCAAGAGTTTTTTTTTTTTTTTTTTTTTTTTTTTTTTTTTTTACGTTGTGCTGACCTTCGTTCTTTAAATGACGCTATCCCGAGAAGGACACATAAAGGCGAGCCGTAATGTCCTCATCTTCGGCAGTCTCCTCCGGTTTTTTTTTTTGGTTATTTCTCTGAGTTTTTTTTTCTTTTTTCTTTTTTTTTTTTTCCGTTGTGCTGACCATCGTTCTTTAAATGACGCTATCCAGAGAAGGACACATAAAGGCGAGCTGTAATGGCCTCATCTTCGGCAGGCTCCTCCGGTTTTTTTGTCGGTTTTTTCTCAGAGTTTTTTTTTTTTTTTTTTTTTTTTTTTTTTTTTTGTGTGCTGACCTTCGTTCTTTAAATGACGCTATCCCGAGAAGGACACATAAAGGCGAGCTGTAATGGCCTCATCTTCGGCAGGCTCCTCCGGTTTTTTTTTCGGTTATTTCTCTGAGTTTTTTTTTTTTTTTTTTTTTTTTTTTTTTTTTTTTTTTTTTTTTTTTTTACGTTGTGCTGACCTTCGTTCTTTAAATGACGCTATCCCGAGAAGGACACATAAAGGCGAGCCGTAATGGCCTCATCTTCGGCAGGCTCCTCCGGTTTTTTTTTCGGTTTTCTCTCAGAGTTTTTTTTTTTTTTTTTTTTTTTTTTTTTTTTTTATTTACGTTGTGCTGACCTTCGTTCTTTAAATGACGCTATCCCGAGAAGGACACATAAAGGCGAGCCGTAATGTCCTCATCTTCGGCAGGCTCCTCCGGTTTTTTTTTCGGTTATTTCTCTGAGTTTTTTTTTTTTTTCGTTGTGCTGACCATCGTTCTTTAAATGACGCTATCCAGAGAAGGACACATAAAGGCGAGCTGTAATGGCCTCATCTTCGGCAGGCTCTTCCGGTTTCTTTTCGGTTATTTCTATGAGTTTTTTTTTTTTTTTTTACGTTGTGCTGACCTTCGTTCTTTAAATGACGCTATCCCGAGAAGGACACATAAAGGCGAGCTGTAATGGCCTCATCTTCGGCAGGCTCCTCCGGTTTTTTTTCGGTTCTTTCTCTGAGTTTTTTTTTTTTTTTTATTTTTACGTTGTGCTGACCATCGTTCTTTAAATGTTTAAATGACGCTATCCCGAGAAGGACACCTAAATTTGAGCCGTAATGGCCTCATCTTCGGCAGGCTCCTCCGGTTTTTTTTTTTTTTACGTTGTGCTGACCTTCGTTCTTTAAATGACGCTATCCCGAGAAGGACACATAAAGGCGAGCCGTAATGGCCTCATCTTCGGCAGGCTCCTCCGGTTTTTTTTTTCGGTTATTTCTCTGAGTTTTTTTTTTTTTTTTTTTTTTTTTACGTTGTGCTGACCTTCGCTCTTTAAATGACGCTATCCCGAGAAGGACACATAAAGGCGAGCCGTAATGTCCTCATCTTCGGCAGGCTCCTCCGATTTTTTTTTTTCGGTTATTTCTCTGAGTTTTTTTTTTTCCGTTGTGCTGACCATCGTTCTTTAAATGACGCTATCCAGAGAAGGACACATAAAGGCGAGCTATAATGGCCTCATCTTCGGCAGGCTCCTCCGGTTTTTTTGTCGGATTTTTCTCTGGGTTTTTTTTTTTTTTTTTTTTTTTACGTTGTGCTGACCTTCGTTCTTTAAATGACGCTATCCCGAGAAGGACACATAAAGGCGAGCCGTAATGGCCTCATCTTCGGCAGGCTCCTCCGGTTTCTTTTCGGTTATTTCTATGAGTTTTTTTTTTTTTTTTTTTTACGTTGTGCTGACCTTCGTTCTTTAAATGACGCTATCCCGAGAAGGACACATAAAGGCGAGCCGTAATGGCCTCATCTTCGGCAGGCTCCTCCGGTTTTTTTTTTTTTTTTTTTACGTTGTGCTGACCTTCGTTCTTTAAATGACGCTATCCCGAGAAGGACACATAAAGGCGAGCCGTAATGGCCTCATCTTCGGCAGGCTCCTCCGGTTTTTTTTTCGGTTTTCTCTCAGAGTTTTTTTTTTTTTTTTTTTTTTTTTTTTTTTTTTTTTACGTTGTGCTGACCTTCGTTCTTTAAATGACGCTATCCCGAGAAGGACACATAAAGGCGAGCCGTAATGTCCTCATCTTCGGCAGGCTCCTCCGGTTTTTTTTTCGGTTATTTCTCTGAGTTTTTTTTTTTTTTCGTTGTGCTGACCATCGTTCTTTAAATGACGCTATCCCGAGAAGGACACATAAAGGCGAGCCGTAATGGCCTCATCTTCGGCAGGCTCCTCCGGTTTTTTTTTTTTTTTTTTACGTTGTGCTGACCTTCGTTCTTTAAATGACGCTATCCCGAGAAGGACACATAAAGGCGAGCCGTAATGGCCTCATCTTCGGCAGGCTCCTCCGGTTTTTTTTTTCGGTTTTCTCTCAGAGTTTTTTTTTTTTTTTTTTTTTTTTTTTTTTTTTTTTTTTTTTTTTTTTTTTTTTTTTTTTTTTTACGTTGTGCTGACCTTCGTTCTTTAAATGACGCTATCCCGAGAAGGACACATAAAGGCGAGCTGTAATGGCCTCATCTTCGGCAGGCTCCTCCGGTTTTTTTTCGGTTATTTCTCTGAGTTTTTTTTTTTTTTTATTTTTACGTTGTGCTGACCATCGTTCTTTAAATGTTTAAATGACGCTATCCCGAGAAGGACACCTAAATTTGAGCCGTAATGGCCTCATCTTCGGCAGGCTCCTCCGGTTTTTTTTTTTTTACGTTGTGCTGACCTTCGTTCTTTAAATGACGCTATCCCGAGAAGGACACATAAAGGCGAGCCGTAATGGCCTCATCTTCGGCAGGCTCCTCCGGTTTTTTTTTCGGTTATTTCTCTGAGTTTTTTTTTTTTTTTTTATTACGTTGTGCTGACCTTCGCTCTTTAAATGACGCTATCCCGAGAAGGACACATAAAGGCGAGCCGTAATGGCCTCATCTTCGGCAGGCTCCTCCGATTTTTTTTTCGGTTATTTCTCTGAGTTTTTTTTTTTTTTTTTTTTTTTTTTTTTTTTTTTTTACGTTGTGCTGACCTTCGTTCTTTAAATGACGCTATCCCGAGAAGGACACATAAAGGCAAGCTGTAATGGCCTCATTTTCGGCAGGCTCCTCCGGTTTTTTTTTTCGGTTTTCTCTCAGAGTTTTTTTTTTTTTTTTTTACGTTGTGCTGACCTTCGTTCTTTAAATGACGCTATCCCGAAAAGGACACATAAATGCGAGCTGTAATGGCCTCATCTTCGGCAGGCTCCTTCGGTTTTTTCTCAAGAGTTTTTTTTTTTTTTTTTTTTTTTTTTTTTTTTTTTTTTACGTTGTGCTGACCTTCGTTCTTTAAATGACGCTATCCCGAGAAGGACACATAAAGGCGAGCCGTAATGTCCTCATCTTCGGCAGTCTCCTCCGGTTTTTTTTTTTGGTTATTTCTCTGAGTTTTTTTTTCTTTTTTCTTTTTTTTTTTTTCCGTTGTGCTGACCATCGTTCTTTAAATGACGCTATCCAGAGAAGGACACATAAAGGCGAGCTGTAATGGCCTCATCTTCGGCAGGCTCCTCCGGTTTTTTTGTCGGTTTTTTCTCAGAGTTTTTTTTTTTTTTTTTTTTTTTTTTTTTTTTTTGTGTGCTGACCTTCGTTCTTTAAATGACGCTATCCCGAGAAGGACACATAAAGGCGAGCTGTAATGGCCTCATCTTCGGCAGGCTCCTCCGGTTTTTTTTTCGGTTATTTCTCTGAGTTTTTTTTTTTTTTTTTTTTTTTTTTTTTTTTTTTTTTTTTTTTTTTTTTACGTTGTGCTGACCTTCGCTCTTTAAATGACGCTATCCCGAGAAGGACACATAAAGGCGAGCCGTAATGGCCTCATCTTCGGCAGGCTCCTCCGATTTTTTTTTCGGTTATTTCTCTGAGTTTTTTTTTTTTTTTTTTTTTTACGTTGTGCTGACCTTCGTTCTTTAAATGACGCTATCCCGAGAAGGACACATAAAGGCAAGCTGTAATGGCCTCATCTTCGGCAGGCTCCTCCGGTTTTTTTTTTCGGTTTTCTCTCAGAGTTTTTTTTTTTTTTTTTTTACGTTGTGCTGACCTTCGTTCTTTAAATGACGCTATCCCGAAAAGGACACATAAATGCGAGCTGTAATGGCCTCATCTTCGGCAGGCTCCTTCGGTTTTTTCTCAAGAGTTTTTTTTTTTTTTTTTTTTTTTTTTTTTTTTTTTTTTTTTTTTTTTTTTTTTTTTTTTACGTTGTGCTGACCTTCGTTCTTTAAATGACGCTATCCCGAGAAGGACACATAAAGGCGAGCCGTAATGTCCTCATCTTCGGCAGGCTCCTCCGATTTTTTTTTTTCGGTTATTTCTCTGAGTTTTTTTTTTTTTCCGTTGTGCTGACCATCGTTCTTTAAATGACGCTATCCAGAGAAGGACACATAAAGGCGAGCTATAATGGCCTCATCTTCGGCAGGCTCCTCCGGTTTTTTTGTCGGTTTTTTCTCTGGGTTTTTTTTTTTTTTTTTTTTTACGTTGTGCTGACCTTCGTTCTTTAAATGACGCTATCCCGAGAAGGACACATAAAGGCGAGCCGTAATGGCCTCATCTTCGGCAGGCTCCTCCGGTTTCTTTTCGGTTATTTCTATGAGTTTTTTTTTTTTTTTTTTTTTACGTTGTGCTGACCTTCGTTCTTTAAATGACGCTATCCCGAGAAGGACACATAAAGGCGAGCCGTAATGGCCTCATCTTCGGCAGGCTCCTCCGGTTTTTTTTTTTTTTTTTACGTTGTGCTGACCTTCGTTCTTTAAATGACGCTATCCCGAGAAGGACACATAAAGGCGAGCCGTAATGGCCTCATCTTCGGCAGGCTCCTCCGGTTTTTTTTTCGGTTTTCTCTCAGAGTTTTTTTTTTTTTTTTTTTTTTTTTTTTTTTTTTTTTTTTTTTTACCTTGTGCTGACCTTCGTTCTTTAAATGACGCTATCCCGAGAAGGACACATAAAGGCGAGCCGTAATGTCCTCATCTTCGGCAGGCTCCTCCGGTTTTTTTTTCGGTTATTTCTCTGAGTTTTTTTTTTTTTTCGTTGTGCTGACCATCGTTCTTTAAATGACGCTATCCAGAGAAGGACACATAAAGGCGAGCTGTAATGGCCTCATCTTCGGCAGGCTCTTCCGGTTTCTTTTCGGTTATTTCTATGAGTTTTTTTTTTTTTTTTTACGTTGTGCTGACCTTCGTTCTTTAAATGACGCTATCCCGAGAAGGACACATAAAGGCGAGCTGTAATGGCCTCATCTTCGGCAGGCTCCTCCGGTTTTTTTTCGGTTATTTCTCTGAGTTTTTTTTTTTTTTTTATTTTTACGTTGTGCTGACCATCGTTCTTTAAATGTTTAAATGACGCTATCCCGAGAAGGACACCTAAATTTGAGCCGTAATGGCCTCATCTTCGGCAGGCTCCTCCGGTTTTTTTTTTTTTTACGTTGTGCTGACCTTCGTTCTTTAAATGACGCTATCCCGAGAAGGACACATAAAGGCGAGCCGTAATGGCCTCATCTTCGGCAGGCTCCTCCGGTTTTTTTTTTCGGTTATTTCTCTGAGTTTTTTTTTTTTTTTTTTTTATTACGTTGTGCTGACCTTCGCTCTTTAAATGACGCTATCCCGAGAAGGACACATAAAGGCGAGCCGTAATGGCCTCATCTTCGGCAGGCTCCTCCGATTTTTTTTTCGGTTATTTCTCTGAGTTTTTTTTTTTTTTTTTTTTTTTTACGTTGTGCTGACCTTCGTTCTTTAAATGACGCTATCCCGAGAAGGACACATAAAGGCAAGCTGTAATGGCCTCATCTTCGGCAGGCTCCTCCGGTTTTTTTTTTCGGTTTTCTCTCAGAGTTTTTTTTTTTTTTTTTTACGTTGTGCTGACCTTCGTTCTTTAAATGACGCTATCCCGAAAAGGACACATAAATGCGAGCTGTAATGGCCTCATCTTCGGCAGGCTCCTTCGGTTTTTTCTCAAGAGTTTTTTTTTTTTTTTTTTTTTTTTTTTTTTTTTTTTTTTACGTTGTGCTGACCTTCGTTCTTTAAATGACGCTATCCCGAGAAGGACACATAAAGGCGAGCCGTAATGTCCTCATCTTCGGCAGTCTCCTCCGGTTTTTTTTTTTGGTTATTTCTCTGAGTTTTTTTTTCTTTTTTCTTTTTTTTTTTTCCGTTGTGCTGACCATCGTTCTTTAAATGACGCTATCCAGAGAAGGACACATAAAGGCGAGCTGTAATGGCCTCATCTTCGGCAGGCTCCTCCAGTTTTTTTGTCGGTTTTTTCTCAGAGTTTTTTTTTTTTTTTTTTTTTTTTTTGTGTGCTGACCTTCGTTCTTTAAATGACGCTATCCCGAGAAGGACACATAAAGGCGAGCTGTAATGGCCTCATCTTCGGCAGGCTCCTCCGGTTTTTTTTTTCGGTTATTTCTCTGAGTTTTTTTTTTTTTTTTTTTTTTTTTTTTTTTTTTTTTACGTTGTGCTGACCTTCGCTCTTTAAATGACGCTATCCCGAGAAGGACACATAAAGGCGAGCCGTAATGTCCTCATCTTCGGCAGGCTCCTCCGATTTTTTTTTTTCGGTTATTTCTCTGAGTTTTTTTTTTTTTCCGTTGTGCTGACCATCGTTCTTTAAATGACGCTATCCAGAGAAGGACACATAAAGGCGAGCTATAATGGCCTCATCTTCGGCAGGCTCCTCCGGTTTTTTTGTCGGTTTTTTCTCTGGGTTTTTTTTTTTTTTTTTTTTTACGTTGTGCTGACCTTCGTTCTTTAAATGACGCTATCCCGAGAAGGACACATAAAGGCGAGCCGTAATGGCCTCATCTTCGGCAGGCTCCTCCGGTTTCTTTTCGGTTATTTCTATGAGTTTTTTTTTTTTTTTTTTTTACGTTGTGCTGACCTTCGTTCTTTAAATGACGCTATCCCGAGAAGGACACATAAAGGCGAGCCGTAATGGCCTCATCTTCGGCAGGCTCCTCCGGTTTTTTTTTTTTTTTTTACGTTGTGCTGACCTTCGTTCTTTAAATGACGCTATCCCGAGAAGGACACATAAAGGCGAGCCGTAATGGCCTCATCTTCGGCAGGCTCCTCCGGTTTTTTTTTCGGTTTTCTCTCAGAGTTTTTTTTTTTTTTTTTTTTTTTTTTTACGTTGTGCTGACCTTCGTTCTTTAAATGACGCTATCCCGAGAAGGACACATAAAGGCGAGCCGTAATGTCCTCATCTTCGGCAGGCTCCTCCGGTTTTTTTTTCGGTTATTTCTCTGAGTTTTTTTTTTTTTTTTTCGTTGTGCTGACCATCGTTCTTTAAATGACGCTATCCAGAGAAGGACAGATAAAGGCGAGCTGTAATGGCCTCATCTTCGGCAGGCTCTTCCGGTTTCTTTTCGGTTATTTCTATGAGTTTTTTTTTTTTTTTTACGTTGTGCTGACCTTCGTTCTTTAAATGACGCTATCCCGAGAAGGACACATAAAGGCGAGCTGTAATGGCCTCATCTTCGGCAGGCTCCTCCGGTTTTTTTTCGGTTATTTCTCTGAGTTTTTTTTTTTTTATTTTTACGTTGTGCTGACCATCGTTCTTTAAATGTTTAAATGACGCTATCCCGAGAAGGACACCTAAATTTGAGCCGTAATGGCCTCATCTTCGGCAGGCTCCTCCGGTTTTTTTTTTTTTACGTTGTGCTGACCTTCGTTCTTTAAATGACGCTATCCCGAGAAGGACACATAAAGGCGAGCCGTAATGGCCTCATCTTCGGCAGGCTCCTCCGGTTTTTTTTTTCGGTTATTTCTCTGAGTTTTTTTTTTTTTTTTATTACGTTGTGCTGACCTTCGCTCTTTAAATGACGCTATCCCGAGAAGGACACATAAAGGCGAGCCGTAATGGCCTCATCTTCGGCAGGCTCCTCCGATTTTTTTTTCGGTTATTTCTCTGAGTTTTTTTTTTTTTTTTTTTTTTTTTTTTACGTTGTGCTGACCTTCGTTCTTTAAATGACGCTATCCCGAGAAGGACACATAAAGGCAAGCTGTAATGGCCTCATCTTCGGCAGGCTCCTCCGGTTTTTTTTTTCGGTTTTCTCTCAGAGTTTTTTTTTTTTTTTTTTTACGTTGTGCTGACCTTCGTTCTTTAAATGACGCTATCCCGAAAAGGACACATAAATGCGAGCTGTAATGGCCTCATCTTCGGCAGGCTCCTTCGGTTTTTTCTCAAGAGTTTTTTTTTTTTTTTTTTTTTTTTTTTTTTTTTTTTTTTTTTTTTTACGTTGTGCTGACCTTCGTTCTTTAAATGACGCTATCCCGAGAAGGACACATAAAGGCGAGCCGTAATGTCCTCATCTTCGGCAGGCTCCTCCGGTTTTTTTTTCGGTTATTTCTCTGAGTTTTTTTTTTTTTTTTTCGTTGTGCTGACCATCGTTCTTTAAATGACGCTATCCAGAGAAGGACAGATAAAGGCGAGCTGTAATGGCCTCATCTTCGGCAGGCTCTTCCGGTTTCTTTTCGGTTATTTCTATGAGTTTTTTTTTTTTTTTTTACGTTGTGCTGACCTTCGTTCTTTAAATGACGCTATCCCGAGAAGGACACATAAAGGCGAGCTGTAATGGCCTCATCTTCGGCAGGCTCCTCCGGTTTTTTTTCGGTTATTTCTCTGAGTTTTTTTTTTTTTTTTATTTTTACGTTGTGCTGACCATCGTTCTTTAAATGTTTAAATGACGCTATCCCGAGAAGGACACATAAATTTGAGCCGTAATGGCCTCATCTTCGGCAGGCTCCTCCGGTTTTTTTTTTTTTACGTTGTGCTGACCTTCGTTCTTTAAATGACGCTATCCCGAGAAGGACACATAAAGGCGAGCCGTAATGGCCTCATCTTCGGCAGGCTCCTCCGGTTTTTTTTTTTGGTTATTTCTCTGAGTTTTTTTTTTTTTTTTTTTATTACGTTGTGCTGACCTTCGCTCTTTAAATGACGCTATCCCGAGAAGGACACATAAAGGCGAGCCGTAATGGCCTCATCTTCGGCAGGCTCCTCCGATTTTTTTTTCGGTTATTTCTCTGAGTTTTTTTTTTTTTTTTTTTTTTTTTTTTTACGTTGTGCTGACCTTCGTTCTTTAAATGACGCTATCCCGAGAAGGACACATAAAGGCAAGCTGTAATGGCCTCATCTTCGGCAGGCTCCTCCGGTTTTTTTTTTCGGTTTTCTCTCAGAGTTTTTTTTTTTTTTTTTTACGTTGTGCTGACCTTCGTTCTTTAAATGACGCTATCCCGAAAAGGACACATAAATGCGAGCTGTAATGGCCTCATCTTCGGCAGGCTCCTTCGGTTTTTTCTCAAGAGTTTTTTTTTTTTTTTTTTTTTTTTTTTTTTTTTTTTTTTTTTTTTTACGTTGTGCTGACCTTCGTTCTTTAAATGACGCTATCCCGAGAAGGACACATAAAGGCGAGCCGTAATGTCCTCATCTTCGGCAGTCTCCTCCGGTTTTTTTTTTTGGTTATTTCTCTGAGTTTTTTTTCTTTTTTCTTTTTTTTTTTTTCCGTTGTGCTGACCATCGTTCTTTAAATGACGCTATCCAGAGAAGGACACATAAAGGCGAGCTGTAATGGCCTCATCTTCGGCAGGCTCCTCCGGTTTTTTTGTCGGTTTTTTCTCAGAGTTTTTTTTTTTTTTTTTTTTTTTTTTTTTTTTGTGTGTGCTGACCTTCGTTCTTTAAATGACGCTATCCCGAGAAGGACACATAAAGGCGAGCTGTAATGGCCTCATCTTCGGCAGGCTCCTCCGGTTTTTTTTTTCGGTTATTTCTCTGAGTTTTTTTTTTTTTTTTTTTTTTTTTTTTTTTTACGTTGTGCTGACCTTCGCTCTTTAAATGACGCTATCCCGAGAAGGACACATAAAGGCGAGCCGTAATGGCCTCATCTTCGGCAGGCTCCTCCGATTTTTTTTTCGGTTATTTCTCTGAGTTTTTTTTTTTTTTTTTTTTTTTTTTTTTACGTTGTGCTGACCTTCGTTCTTTAAATGACGCTATCCCGAGAAGGACACATAAAGGCAAGCTGTAATGGCCTCATCTTCGGCAGGCTCCTCCGGTTTTTTTTTTCGGTTTTCTCTCAGAGTTTTTTTTTTTTTTTTTTTACGTTGTGCTGACCTTCGTTCTTTAAATGACGCTATCCCGAAAAGGACACATAAATGCGAGCTGTAATGGCCTCATCTTCGGCAGGCTCCTTCGGTTTTTTCTCAAGAGTTTTTTTTTTTTTTTTTTTTTTTTTTTTTTTTTTTACGTTGTGCTGACCTTCGTTCTTTAAATGACGCTATCCCGAGAAGGACACATAAAGGCGAGCTGTAATGGCCTCATCTTCGGCGGGCTCCTCCGGTTTTTTTTCGGTTATTTCTCTGAGTTTTTTTTTTTTTTATTTTTACGTTGTGCTGACCATCGTTCTTTAAATGTTTAAATGACGCTATCCCGAGAAGGACACCTAAATTTGAGCCGTAATGGCCTCATCTTCGGCAGGCTCCTCCAGTTTTTTTTTTTTTTACGTTGTGCTGACCTTCGTTCTTTAAATGACGCTATCCCGACAAGGACACATAAAGGCGAGCCGTAATGGCCTCATCTTCGGCAGGCTCCTCCGGTTTTTTTTTTCGGTTATTTCTCTGAGTTTTTTTTTTTTTTTTTTTTTTTTTTTTTTTTTTTTTTTTTTTTTTTTTTTTTTACGTTGTGCTGACCTTCGCTCTTTAAATGACGCTATCCCGAGAAGGACACATAAAGGCGAGCCGTAATGGCCTCATCTTCGGCAGGCTCCTCCGATTTTTTTTTCGGTTATTTCTCTGAGTTTTTTTTTTTTTTTTTTTTTTTTTTTACGTTGTGCTGACCTTCGTTCTTTAAATGACACTATCCCGAGAAGGACACATAAAGGCAAGCTGTAATGGCCTCATCTTCGGCAGGCTCCTCCGGTTTTTTTTTTCGGTTTTCTCTCAGAGTTTTTTTTTTTTTTTTTTACGTTGTGCTGACCTTCGTTCTTTAAATGACGCTATCCCGAAAAGGACACATAAATGCGAGCTGTAATGGCCTCATCTTCGGCAGGCTCCTTCGGTTTTTTCTCAAGAGTTTTTTTTTTTTTTTTTTTTTTTTTTTTACGTTGTGCTGACCTTCGTTCTTTAAATGACGCTATCCCGAGAAGGACACATAAAGGCGAGCCGTAATGTCCTCATCTTCGGCAGTCTCCTCCGGTTTTTTTTTTTGGTTATTTCTCTGAGTTTTTTTTTCTTTTTTCTTTTTTTTTTTCCGTTGTGCTGACCATCGTTCTTTAAATGACGCTATCCAGAGAAGGACACATAAAGGCGAGCTGTAATGGCCTCATCTTCGGCAGGCTCCTCCGGTTTTTTTGTCGGTTTTTTCTCAGAGTTTTTTTTTTTTTTTTTTTTTTTTTTTGTGTGTGCTGACCTTCGTTCTTTAAATGACGCTATCCCGAGAAGGACACATAAAGGCGAGCTGTAATGGCCTCATCTTCGGCAGGCTCCTCCGGTTCTTTTTTTCGGTTATTTCTCTGAGTTTTTTTTTTTTTTTTTTTTTTTTTTTTTTTTTTTTTTTTTTTTTTTTTTTTTTTTTTACGTTGTGCTGACCTTCGCTCTTTAAATGACGCTATCCCGAGAAGGACACATAAAGGCGAGCCGTAATGGCCTCATCTTCGGCAGGCTCCTCCGATTTTTTTTTCGGTTATTTCTCTGAGTTTTTTTTTTTTTTTTTTTTTTTTTTTTACGTTGTGCTGACCTTCGTTCTTTAAATGACGCTATCCCGAGAAGGACACATAAAGGCAAGCTGTAATGGCCTCATCTTCGGCAGGCTCCTCCGGTTTTTTTTTTCAGTTTTCTCTCAGAGTTTTTTTTTTTTTTTTTTACGTTGTGCTGACCTTCGTTCTTTAAATGACGCTATCCCGAAAAGGACACATAAATGCGAGCTGTAATGGCCTCATCTTCGGCAGGCTCCTTCGGTTTTTTCTCAAGAGTTTTTTTTTTTTTTTTTTTTTTTTTTTTTTTTTTTTTTTTTTTTTTTTTTTTTTTTTTTTTTTTTACGTTGTGCTGACCTTCGTTCTTTAAATGACGCTATCCCGAGAAGGACACATACAGGCGAGCTGTAATGGCCTCATCTTCGGCAGGCTCCTCCGGTTTTTTTTCGGTTATTTCTCTGAGTTTTTTTTTTTTTTTATTTTTACGTTGTGCTGACCATCGTTCTTTAAATGTTTAAATGACGCTATCCCGAGAAGGACACCTAAATTTGAGCCGTAATGGCCTCATCTTCGGCAGGCTCCTCCAGTTTTTTTTTTTTTTACGTTGTGCTGACCTTCGTTCTTTAAATGACGCTATCCCGAGAAGGACACATAAAGGCGAGCCGTAATGGCCTCATCTTCGGCAGGCTCCTCCGGTTTTTTTTTTCGGTTATTTCTCTGAGTTTTTTTTTTTTTTTTTTTTTTTTTTTTATTACGTTGTGCTGACCTTCGCTCTTTAAATGACGCTATCCCGAGAAGGACACATAAAGGCGAGCCGTAATGGCCTCATCTTCGGCAGGCTCCTCCGATTTTTTTTTCGGTTATTTCTCTGAGTTTTTTTTTTTTTTTTTTTTACGTTGTGCTGACCTTCGTTCTTTAAATGACGCTATCCCGAGAAGGACACATAAAGGCAAGCTGTAATGGCCTCATCTTCGGCAGGCTCCTCCGGTTTTTTTTTTTCGGTTTTCTCTCAGAGTTTTTTTTTTTTTTTTTACGTTGTGCTGACCTTCGTTCTTTAAATGACGCTATCCCGAAAAGGACACATAAATGCGAGCTGTAATGGCCTCATCTTCGGGAGGCTCCTTCGGTTTTTTCTCAAGAGTTTTTTTTTTTTTTTTTTTTTTTTTTTTTTTTTTTTTTTTTTTTTTTTTTTTTTTTTTTTTTTTTTTTACGTTGTGCTGACCTTCGTTCTTTAAATGACGCTATCCCGAGAAGGACACATAAAGGCGAGCCGTAATGTCCTCATCTTCGGCAGTCTCCTCCGGTTTTTTTTTTTTGTTATTTCTCTGAGTTTTTTTTTTTTTCCGTTGTGCTGACCATCGTTCTTTAAATGACGCTATCCAGAGAAGGACACATAAAGGCGAGCTGTAATGGCCTCATCTTCGGCAGGCTCCTCCGGTTTTTTTGTCGGTTTTTTCTCAGAGTTTTTTTTTTTTTTTTTTTTTTGTGCTGACCTTCGTTCTTTAAATGACGCTATCCCGAGAAGGACACATAAAGGCGAGCTGTAATGGCCTCATCTTCGGCAGGCTCCTCCGGTTTTTTTTTTCGGTTATTTCTCTGAGTTTTTTTTTTTTTTTTTTTTTTTTTTTTTTTTTTTTTTTTTTTTTTTTTTTTTTTTTTTTTTTTTTTACGTTGTGCTGACCTTCGCTCTTTAAATGACGCTATCCCGAGAAGGACACATAAAGGCGAGCTGTAATGGCCTCATCTTCGGCAGGCTCCTCCGGTTTTTTTTTTTCGGTTTTTTCTCAGAGTTTTTTTTTTTTTTTTTTACGTTGTGCTGACCTTCGTTCTTTAAATGACGCTATCCCGAGAAGGACACATAAAGGCAAGCTGTAATGGCCTCATCTTCGGCAGGCTCCTTCGGTTTTTTTTTTTCGGTTTTCTCTCAGAGTTTTTTTTTTTTTTTTTTACGTTGTGCTGACCTTCGTTCTTTAAATGACGCTATCCCGAAAAGGACACATAAATGCGAGCTGTAATGGCCTCATCTTCGGCAGGCTCCTTCGGTTTTTTCTCAAGAGTTTTTTTTTTTTTTTTTTTTTTTTTTTTTTTTACGTTGTGCTGACCTTCGTTCTTTAAATGACGCTATCCCGAGAAGGACACATAAAGGCGAGCCGTAATGTCCTCATCTTCGGCAGTCTCCTCCAGTTTTTTTTTTGGTTATTTCTCTGAGTTTTTTTTTTCTTTTTTCTTTTTTTTTTTTTCCGTTGTGCTGACCATCGTTCTTTAAATGACGCTATCCAGAGAAGGACACATAAAGGCGAGCTGTAATGGCCTCATCTTCGGCAGGCTCCTCCGGTTTTTTTGTCGGTTTTTTCTCAGAGTTTTTTTTTTTTTTTTTTTTTTTTTTTTTTTTGTGCTGACCTTCGTTCTTTAAATGACGCTATCCCGAGAAGGACACATAAAGGCGAGCTGTAATGGCCTCATCTTCGGCAGGCTCCTCCGGTTTTTTTTTCGGTTATTTCTCTGAGTTTTTTTTTTTTTTTTTTTTTTTTTTTTTTTTTTTTTTTATTTTACGTTGTGCTGACCTTCGCTCTTTAAATGACGCTATCCCGAGAAGGACACATAAAGGCGAGCTGTAATGGCCTCATCTTCGGCAGGCTCCTCCGGTTTTTTTTTTCGGTTTTTTCTCAGAGTTTTTTTTTTTTTTTTTTTTTTTTTACGTTGTGCTGATTTTCGTTCTTTAAATGACGCTATCCCGAGAAGGACACATAAAGGCGAGCTGTAATGGCCTCATCTTCGGCAGGCTCCTCCGGTTTTTTTTGTCGGTTTTTTCTCTGGGTTTTTTTTTTTTTTTTTTTTTTTTTTTTACGCTGTGCTGACCTTAGTTCTTTAAATGACGCTATCCCGAGAAGGACACATAAAGGCGAGCCGTAATGGCCTCATCTTCGGCAGGCTCCTCCTGTTTTTTTTTGGTTATTTCTATGATTTTTTTTTTTTTTTACGTTGTGCTGACCTTCGTTCTTTAAATGACGCTATCCCGAGAAGGACACATAAAGGCGAGCTGTAATGGCCTCATCTTCGGCAGGCTCCTCCGGTTTTTTTTTCGGTTTTTTCTCAGAGTTTTTTTTTTTTTTTTTTTTTTTTTTTTTTTTTTTTTTTTTTTTTTTTTTTTTTTTTTTTTTTTTTACGTTGTGCTGACCTTCGTTCTTTAAATGACGCTATCCCGAGAAGGACACATAAAGGCGAGCCGTAATGTCCTCATCTTCGGCAGGCTCCTCCGATTTTTTTTTTCGGTTATTTCTCTGAGTTTTTTTTTTTTTCCGTTGTGCTGACCATCGTTCTTTAAATGACGCTATCCAGAGAAGGACACATAAAGGCGAGCTATAATGGCCCCATCTTCGGCAGGCTCCTCCGGTTTTTTTGTCGGTTTTTTCTCTGGGTTTTTTTTTTTTTTTTTTTTTTACGTTGTGCTGACCTTCGTTCTTTAAATGACGCTATCCCGAGAAGGACACATAAAGGCGAGCCGTAATGGCCTCATCTTCGGCAGGCTCCTCCGGTTTCTTTTCGGTTATTTCTATGAGTTTTTTTTTTTTTTTTTTTTTTACGTTGTGCTGACCTTCGTTCTTTAAATGACGCTATCCCGAGAAGGACACATAAAGGCGAGCCGTAATGGCCTCATCTTCGGCAGGCTCCTCCGGTTTTTTTTTCGGTTTTGTCTCAGAGTTTTTTTTTTTTTTTTTTTTTTTTTTTTTTTTTTACGTTGTGCTGACCTTCGTTCTTTAAATGACGCTATCCCGAGAAGGACACATAAAGGCGAGCCGTAATGTCCTCATCTTCGGCAGGCTCCTCCGGTTTTTTTTTCGGTTATTTCTCTGAGTTTTTTTTTTTTTTTCGTTGTGCTGACCATCGTTCTTTAAATGACGCTATCCAGAGAAGGACACATAAAGGCGAGCTGTAATGGCCTCATCTTCGGCAGGCTCCTCCGGTTTCTTTTCGGTTATTTCTATGAGTTTTTTTTTTTTTTTTTTTTTTTTTTTTTTTTTTACGTTGTGCTGACCTTCGTTCTTTAAATGACGCTATCCCGAGAAGGACACATAAAGGCGAGCTGTAATGGCCTCATCTTCGGCAGGCTCCTCCGATTTTTTTTTCGGTTATTTCTCTGAGTTTTTTTTTTTTTTTTTTTTTTACGTTGTGCTGACCTTCGTTCTTTAAATGACGCTATCCCGAAAAGGACACATAAATGCGAGCTGTAATGGCCTCATCTTCGGCAGGCTCCTTCGGTTTTTTCTCAAGAGTTTTTTTTTTTTTTTTTTTTTTTTTTTTTTTTACGTTGTGCTGACCTTCGTTCTTTAAATGACGCTATCCCGAGAAGGACACATAAAGGCGAGCCGTAATGTCCTCATCTTCGGCAGTCTCCTC
>NC_142435.1:67357500-67360000 GCF_059453495.1 Arachis ipaensis
TTTTCGGTTTTCTCTCAGAGTTTTTTTTTTTTTTTTTTTACGTTGTGCTGACCTTTGTTCTTTAAATGACGCTATCCCGAAAAGGACACATAAATGCGAGCTGTAATGGCCTCATCTTCGGCAGGCTCCTTCGGTTTTTTCTCAAGAGTTTTTTTTTTTTTTTTTTTTTTTTTTTTTTTTTTTTTTTTTTTTTTTTTTTTTTTTTTTTTTTTTTTTTTTTTTTTTTTTTTTTTTTACGTTGTGCTGACCTTCGTTCTTTAAATGACGCTATCCCGAGAAGGACACATAAAGGCAAGCCGTAATGGCCTCATCTTCGGCAGGCTCCTCCGATTTTTTTTTCGGTTATTTCTCTGAGTTTTTTTTTTTTTTTTTTTTTTTTTTTTTTTTTTTTTTTACGTTGTGCTGACCTTCGTTCTTTAAATGACGCTATCCCGAGAAGGACACATAAAGGCAAGCTGTAATGGCCTCATCTTCGGCAGGCTCCTCCGGTTTTTTTTTTCGGTTTTCTCTCAGAGTTTTTTTTTTTTTTTTTTACGTTGTGCTGACCTTCGTTCTTTAAATGACGCTATCCCGAAAAGGACACATAAATGCGAGCTGTAATGGCCTCATCTTCGGCAGGCTCCTTCGGTTTTTTCTCAAGAGTTTTTTTTTTTTTTTTTTTTTTTTTTTTTTTTTTTTTTTTTACGTTGTGCTGACCTTCGTTCTTTAAATGACGCTATCCCGAGAAGGACACATAAAGGCGAGCCGTAATGTCCTCATCTTCGGCAGTCTCCTCCGGTTTTTTTTTTTGGTTATTTCTCTGAGTTTTTTTTTCTTTTTTCTTTTTTTTTTTTTTTTTTCCGTTGTGCTGACCATCGTTCTTTAAATGACGCTATCCAGAGAAGGACACATAAAGGCGAGCTGTAATGGCCTCATCTTCGGCAGGCTCCTCCGGTTTTTTTGTCGGTTTTTTCTCAGAGTTTTTTTTTTTTTTTTTTTTTTTGTGCTGACCTTCGTTCTTTAAATGACGCTATCCCGAGAAGGACACATAAAGGCGAGCTGTAATGGCCTCATCTTCGGCAGGCTCCTCCGGTTTTTTTTCGGTTATTTCTCTGAGTTTTTTTTTTTTTTTTATTTTTACGTTGTGCTGACCATCGTTCTTTAAATGTTTAAATGACGCTATCCCGAGAAGGACACCTAAATTTGAGCCGTAATGGCCTCATCTTCGGCAGGCTCCTCCGGTTTTTTTTTTTTTACGTTGTGCTGACCTTCGTTCTTTAAATGACGCTATCCCGAGAAGGACACATAAAGGCGAGCCGTAATGGCCTCATCTTCGGCAGGCTCCTCCGGTTTTTTTTTTCGGTTATTTCTCTGAGTTTTTTTTTTTTTTTTATTACGTTGTGCTGACCTTCGCTCTTTAAATGACGCTATCCCGAGAAGGACACATAAAGGCGAGCCGTAATGGCCTCATCTTCGGCAGGCTCCTCCGATTTTTTTTTCGGTTATTTCTCTGAGTTTTTTTTTTTTTTTTTTTACGTTGTGCTGACCTTCGTTCTTTAAATGACGCTATCCCGAGAAGGACACATAAAGGGAAGCTGTAATGGCCTCATCTTCGGCAGGCTCCTCCGGTTTTTTTTTTTCGGTTTTCTCTCAAAGTTTTTTTTTTTTTTTTTTACGTTGTGCTGACCTTCGTTCTTTAAATGACGCTATCCCGAAAAGGACACATAAATGCGAGCTGTAATGGCCTCATCTTCGGCAGGCTCCTTCGGTTTTTTCTCAAGAGTTTTTTTTTTTTTTTTTTTTTTTTTTTTTTTTTTTTTTTTTTTTTTTTTTTTTTTTTTTTTTTTTACGTTGTGCTGACCTTCGTTCTTTAAATGACGCTATCCCGAGAAGGACACATAAAGGCGAGCCGTAATGTCCTCATCTTCGGCAGTCTCCTCCGGTTTTTTTTTTTGGTTATTTCTCTGAGTTTTTTTTTCTTTTTTCTTTTTTTTTTTTTTTTCCGTTGTGCTGACCATCGTTCTTTAAATGACGCTATCCAGAGAAGGACACATAAAGGCGAGCTGTAATGGCCTCATCTTCGGCAGGCTCCTCCGGTTTTTTTGTCGGTTTTTTCTCAGAGTTTTTTTTTTTTTTTTTTTTTTTTGTGCTGACCTTCGTTCTTTAAATGACGCTATCCCGAGAAGGACACATAAAGGCGAGCTGTAATGGCCTCATCTTCGGCAGGCTCCTCCGGTTTTTTTTCGGTTATTTCTCTGAGTTTTTTTTTTTTTTTTATTTTTACGTTGTGCTGACCATCGTTCTTTAAATGTTTAAATGACGCTATCCCGAGAAGGACACCTAAATTTGAGCCGTAATGGCCTCATCTTCGGCAGGCTCCTCCGGTTTTTTTTTTTTTTACGTTGTGCTGACCTTCGTTCTTTAAATGACGCTATCCCGAGAAGGACACATAAAGGCGAGCCGTAATGGCCTCATCTTCGGCAGGCTCCTCCGGTTTTTTTTTTCGGTTATTTCTCTGAGT
>NC_142435.1:67362500-67380000 GCF_059453495.1 Arachis ipaensis
ATCTTCGGCAGTCTCCTCCGGTTTTTTTTTTTGGTTATTTCTCTGAGTTTTTTTTTCTTTTTTCTTTTTTTTTTTTTTTTTCCGTTGTGCTGACCATCGTTCTTTAAATGACGCTATCCAGAGAAGGACACATAAAGGCGAGCTGTAATGGCCTCATCTTCGGCAGGCTCCTCCGGTTTTTTTGTCGGTTTTTTCTCAGAGTTTTTTTTTTTTTTTTTTTTTTTTTTTTTTTTTTGTGTGCTGACCTTCGTTCTTTAAATGACGCTATCCCGAGAAGGACACATAAAGGCGAGCTGTAATGGCCTCATCTTCGGCAGGCTCCTCCGGTTTTTTTTTTCTGTTATTTCTCTGAGTTTTTTTTTTTTTTTTTTTTTTTTTTTTTTTTTTTTTTTTTTTTTTTTTTTTTTTTTTTTTTTTTTTTACGTTGTGCTGACCTTCGCTCTTTAAATGACGCTATCCCGAGAAGGACACATAAAGGCGAGCCGTAATGGCCTCATCTTCGGCAGGCTCCTCCGATTTTTTTTTCGGTTATTTCTCTGAGTTTTTTTTTTTTTTTTTTTTACGTTGTGCTGACCTTCGTTCTTTAAATGACGCTATCCCGAGAAGGACACATAAAGGCAAGCCGTAATGGCCTCATCTTCGGCAGGCTCCTCCGATTTTTTTTTCGGTTATTTCTCTGAGTTTTTTTTTTTTTTTTTTTTTTACGTTGTGCTGACCTTCGTTCTTTAAATGACGCTATCCCGAGAAGGACACATAAAGGCAAGCTGTAATGGCCTCATCTTCGGCAGGCTCCTCCGGTTTTTTTTTTCGGTTTTCTCTCAGAGTTTTTTTTTTTTTTTTTTACGTTGTGCTGACCTTCGTTCTTTAAATGACGCTATCCCGAAAAGGACACATAAATGCGAGCTGTAATGGCCTCATCTTCGGCCGGCTCCTTCGGTTTTTTCTCAAGAGTTTTTTTTTTTTTTTTTTTTTTTTTTTTTTTTTTTTTTTTTTTTTTTTTTACGTTGTGCTGACCTTCGTTCTTTAAATGACGCTATCCCGAGAAGGACACATAAAGGCGAGCCGTAATGTCCTCATCTTCGGCAGTCTCCTCCGGTTTTTTTTTTTGGTTATTTCTCTGAGTTTTTTTTTCTTTTTTCTTTTTTTTTTTTTTCCGTTGTGCTGACCATCGTTCTTTAAATGACGCTATCCAGAGAAGGACACATAAAGGCGAGCTGTAATGGCCTCATCTTCGGCAGGCTCCTCCGGTTTTTTTGTCGGTTTTTTCTCAGAGTTTTTTTTTTTTTTTTTTTTTTTTTTTTTTTGTGTGCTGACCTTCGTTCTTTAAATGACGCTATCCCGAGAAGGACACATAAAGGCGAGCTGTAATGGCCTCATCTTCGGCAGGCTCCTCCGGTTTTTTTTTTCGGTTATTTCTCTGAGTTTTTTTTTTTTTTTTTTTTTTTTTTTTTTTTTTTTTTTTTTTTTTTTTTTTTTTTTTTTTTACGTTGTGCTGACCTTCGCTCTTTAAATGACGCTATCCCGAGAAGGACACATAAAGGCGAGCCGTAATGGCCTCATCTTCGGCAGGCTCCTCCGATTTTTTTTTCGGTTATTTCTCTGAGTTTTTTTTTTTTTTTTTTTTTTTTTACGTTGTGCTGACCTTCGTTCTTTAAATGACGCTATCCCGAGAAGGACACATAAAGGCAAGCTGTAATGGCCTCATCTTCGGCAGGCTCCTCCGGTTTTTTTTTTCGGTTTTCTCTCAGAGTTTTTTTTTTTTTTTTTACGTTGTGCTGACCTTCGTTCTTTAAATGACGCTATCCCGAAAAGGACACATAAATGCGAGCTGTAATGGCCTCATCTTCGGCAGGCTCCTTCGGTTTTTTCTCAAGAGTTTTTTTTTTTTTTTTTTTTTTTTTTTTTTTTTTTTTTTTTTTTACGTTGTGCTGACCTTCGTTCTTTAAATGACGCTATCCCGAGAAGGACACATAAAGGCGAGCCGTAATGTCCTCATCTTCGGCAGTCTCCTCCGGTTTTTTTTTTTGGTTATTTCTCTGAGTTTTTTTTTCTTTTTTCTTTTTTTTTTTTTTTCCGTTGTGCTGACCATCGTTCTTTAAATGACGCTATCCAGAGAAGGACACATAAAGGCGAGCTGTAATGGCCTCATCTTCGGCAGGCTCCTCCGGTTTTTTTGTCGGTTTTTTCTCAGAGTTTTTTTTTTTTTTTTTTTTTTTTTTTTTTTTTGTGTGCTGACCTTCGTTCTTTAAATGACGCTATCCCGAGAAGGACACATAAAGGCGAGCTGTAATGGCCTCATCTTCGGCAGGCTCCTCCGGTTTTTTTTTTCGGTTATTTCTCTGAGTTTTTTTTTTTTTTTTTTTTTTTTTTTTTTTTTTTACGTTGTGCTGACCTTCGCTCTTTAAATGACGCTATCCCGAGAAGGACACATAAAGGCGAGCCGTAATGGCCTCATCTTCGGCAGGCTCCTCCGATTTTTTTTTCGGTTATTTCTCTGAGTTTTTTTTTTTTTTTTTTTTTTTTACGTTGTGCTGACCTTCGTTCTTTAAATGACGCTATCCCGAGAAGGACACATAAAGGCAAGCCGTAATGGCCTCATCTTCGGCAGGCTCCTCCGATTTTTTTTTCGGTTATTTCTCTGAGTTTTTTTTTTTTTTTTTTTTTTTTACGTTGTTCTGACCTTCGTTCTTTAAATGACGCTATCCCGAGAAGGACACATAAAGGCAAGCTGTAATGGCCTCATCTTCGGCAGGCTCCTCCGGTTTTTTTTTTCGGTTTTCTCTCAGAGTTTTTTTTTTTTTTTTTTTACGTTGTGCTGACCTTCGTTCTTTAAATGACGCTATCCCGAAAAGGACACATAAATGCGAGCTGTAATGGCCTCATCTTCGGCAGGCTCCTTCGGTTTTTTCTCAAGAGTTTTTTTTTTTTTTTTTTTTTTTTTTTTTTTTTTTTTTTTTTTTTTTTTACGTTGTGCTGACCTTCGTTCTTTAAATGACGCTATCCCGAGAAGGACACATAAAGGCGAGCCGTAATGTCCTCATCTTCGGCAGTCTCCTCCGGTTTTTTTTTTTGGTTATTTCTCTGAGTTTTTTTTTCTTTTTTCTTTTTTTTTTTTTTTCCGTTGTGCTGACCATCGTTCTTTAAATGACGCTATCCAGAGAAGGACACATAAAGGCGAGCTGTAATGGCCTCATCTTCGGCAGGCTCCTCCGGTTTTTTTGTCGGTTTTTTCTCAGAGTTTTTTTTTTTTTTTTTTTTTTTTTTTTTTTTTTTGTGTGCTGACCTTCGTTCTTTAAATGACGCTATCCCGAGAAGGACACATAAAGGCGAGCTGTAATGGCCTCATCTTCGGCAGGCTCCTCCGGTTTTTTTTTTCGGTTATTTCTCTGAGTTTTTTTTTTTTTTTTTTTTTTTTTTTTTTTTTTTTTTTTTTTTTTTTTTTTTTTTTTTACGTTGTGCTGACCTTCGCTCTTTAAATGACGCTATCCCGAGAAGGACACATAAAGGCGAGCCGTAATGGCCTCATCTTCGGCAGGCTCCTCCGATTTTTTTTTCGGTTATTTCTCTGAGTTTTTTTTTTTTTTTTTTTTACGTTGTGCTGACCTTCGTTCTTTAAATGACGCTATCCCGAGAAGGACACATAAAGGCAAGCCGTAATGGCCTCATCTTCGGCAGGCTCCTCCGATTTTTTTTTCGGTTATTTCTCTGAGTTTTTTTTTTTTTTTTTTTTTTTACGTTGTGCTGACCTTCGTTCTTTAAATGACGCTATCCCGAGAAGGACACATAAAGGCAAGCTGTAATGGCCTCATCTTCGGCAGGCTCCTCCGGTTTTTTTTTTCGGTTTTCTCTCAGAGTTTTTTTTTTTTTTTTTTACGTTGTGCTGACCTTCGTTCTTTAAATGACGCTATCCCGAAAAGGACACATAAATGCGAGCTGTAATGGCCTCATCTTCGGCCGGCTCCTTCGGTTTTTTCTCAAGAGTTTTTTTTTTTTTTTTTTTTTTTTTTTTTTTTTTTTTTTTTTTTTTTTTTTTTTTTTTACGTTGTGCTGACCTTCGTTCTTTAAATGACGCTATCCCGAGAAGGACACATAAAGGCGAGCCGTAATGTCCTCATCTTCGGCAGTCTCCTCCGGTTTTTTTTTTTGGTTATTTCTCTGAGTTTTTTTTTCTTTTTTCTTTTTTTTTTTTTTCCGTTGTGCTGACCATCGTTCTTTAAATGACGCTATCCAGAGAAGGACACATAAAGGCGAGCTGTAATGGCCTCATCTTCGGCAGGCTCCTCCGGTTTTTTTGTCGGTTTTTTCTCAGAGTTTTTTTTTTTTTTTTTTTTTTTTTTTTGTGTGCTGACCTTCGTTCTTTAAATGACGCTATCCCGAGAAGGACACATAAAGGCGAGCTGTAATGGCCTCATCTTCGGCAGGCTCCTCCGGTTTTTTTTTTCGGTTATTTCTCTGAGTTTTTTTTTTTTTTTTTTTTTTTTTTTTTTTTTTTTTTTTTTTTTTTTTTTTTACGTTGTGCTGACCTTCGCTCTTTAAATGACGCTATCCCGAGAAGGACACATAAAGGCGAGCCGTAATGGCCTCATCTTCGGCAGGCTCCTCCGATTTTTTTTTCGGTTATTTCTCTGAGTTTTTTTTTTTTTTTTTTTTTTTTACGTTGTGCTGACCTTCGTTCTTTAAATGACGCTATCCCGAGAAGGACACATAAAGGCAAGCTGTAATGGCCTCATCTTCGGCAGGCTCCTCCGGTTTTTTTTTTCGGTTTTCTCTCAGAGTTTTTTTTTTTTTTTTTACGTTGTGCTGACCTTCGTTCTTTAAATGACGCTATCCCGAAAAGGACACATAAATGCGAGCTGTAATGGCCTCATCTTCGGCAGGCTCCTTCGGTTTTTTCTCAAGAGTTTTTTTTTTTTTTTTTTTTTTTTTTTTTTTTTTTTTTTTTTTTTTTTTTTTTACGTTGTGCTGACCTTCGTTCTTTAAATGACGCTATCCCGAGAAGGACACATAAAGGCGAGCCGTAATGTCCTCATCTTCGGCAGTCTCCTCCGGTTTTTTTTTTTGGTTATTTCTCTGAGTTTTTTTTTCTTTTTTCTTTTTTTTTTTTTTTCCGTTGTGCTGACCATCGTTCTTTAAATGACGCTATCCAGAGAAGGACACATAAAGGCGAGCTGTAATGGCCTCATCTTCGGCAGGCTCCTCCGGTTTTTTTGTCGGTTTTTTCTCAGAGTTTTTTTTTTTTTTTTTTTTTTTTTTTTTTTTTTTGTGTGCTGACCTTCGTTCTTTAAATGACGCTATCCCGAGAAGGACACATAAAGGCGAGCTGTAATGGCCTCATCTTCGGCAGGCTCCTCCGGTTTTTTTTTTCGGTTATTTCTCTGAGTTTTTTTTTTTTTTTTTTTTTTTTTTTTTTTTTTTTACGTTGTGCTGACCTTCGCTCTTTAAATGACGCTATCCCGAGAAGGACACATAAAGGCGAGCCGTAATGGCCTCATCTTCGGCAGGCTCCTCCGATTTTTTTTTCGGTTATTTCTCTGAGTTTTTTTTTTTTTTTTTTTTTTTACGTTGTGCTGACCTTCGTTCTTTAAATGACGCTATCCCGAGAAGGACACATAAAGGCAAGCCGTAATGGCCTCATCTTCGGCAGGCTCCTCCGATTTTTTTTTCGGTTATTTCTCTGAGTTTTTTTTTTTTTTTTTTTTTTTTACGTTGTGCTGACCTTCGTTCTTTAAATGACGCTATCCCGAGAAGGACACATAAAGGCAAGCTGTAATGGCCTCATCTTCGGCAGGCTCCTCCGGTTTTTTTTTTCGGTTTTCTCTCAGAGTTTTTTTTTTTTTTTTTTACGTTGTGCTGACCTTCGTTCTTTAAATGACGCTATCCCGAAAAGGACACATAAATGCGAGCTGTAATGGCCTCATCTTCGGCCGGCTCCTTCGGTTTTTTCTCAAGAGTTTTTTTTTTTTTTTTTTTTTTTTTTTTTTTTTTTTTTTTTTTTTTTTTTTTTTTTTTTTTTTTTTTTTACGTTGTGCTGACCTTCGTTCTTTAAATGACGCTATCCCGAGAAGGACACATAAAGGCGAGCCGTAATGTCCTCATCTTCGGCAGTCTCCTCCGGTTTTTTTTTTTGGTTATTTCTCTGAGTTTTTTTTTCTTTTTTCTTTTTTTTTTTTTTTCCGTTGTGCTGACCATCGTTCTTTAAATGACGCTATCCAGAGAAGGACACATAAAGGCGAGCTGTAATGGCCTCATCTTCGGCAGGCTCCTCCGGTTTTTTTGTCGGTTTTTTCTCAGAGTTTTTTTTTTTTTTTTTTTTTTTTTTTTTTTTTTTTGTGTGCTGACCTTCGTTCTTTAAATGACGCTATCCCGAGAAGGACACATAAAGGCGAGCTGTAATGGCCTCATCTTCGGCAGGCTCCTCCGGTTTTTTTTTCGGTTATTTCTCTGAGTTTTTTTTTTTTTTTTTTTTTTTTTTTTTTTTTTTTTTACGTTGTGCTGACCTTCGCTCTTTAAATGACGCTATCCCGAGAAGGACACATAAAGGCGAGCCGTAATGGCCTCATCTTCGGCAGGCTCCTCCGATTTTTTTTTCGGTTATTTCTCTGAGTTTTTTTTTTTTTTTTTTTTTTTACGTTGTGCTGACCTTCGTTCTTTAAATGACGCTATCCCGAGAAGGACACATAAAGGCAAGCCGTAATGGCCTCATCTTCGGCAGGCTCCTCCGATTTTTTTTTCGGTTATTTCTCTGAGTTTTTTTTTTTTTTTTTTTTTTTTACGTTGTGCTGACCTTCGTTCTTTAAATGACGCTATCCCGAGAAGGACACATAAAGGCAAGCTGTAATGGCCTCATCTTCGGCAGGCTCCTCCGGTTTTTTTTTTCGGTTTTCTCTCAGAGTTTTTTTTTTTTTTTTTTACGTTGTGCTGACCTTCGTTCTTTAAATGACGCTATCCCGAAAAGGACACATAAATGCGAGCTGTAATGGCCTCATCTTCGGCCGGCTCCTTCGGTTTTTTCTCAAGAGTTTTTTTTTTTTTTTTTTTTTTTTTTTTTTTTTTTTTTTTTTTTTTTTTTTTTTACGTTGTGCTGACCTTCGTTCTTTAAATGACGCTATCCCGAGAAGGACACATAAAGGCGAGCCGTAATGTCCTCATCTTCGGCAGTCTCCTCCGGTTTTTTTTTTTGGTTATTTCTCTGAGTTTTTTTTTCTTTTTTCTTTTTTTTTTTTTTCCGTTGTGCTGACCATCGTTCTTTAAATGACGCTATCCAGAGAAGGACACATAAAGGCGAGCTGTAATGGCCTCATCTTCGGCAGGCTCCTCCGGTTTTTTTGTCGGTTTTTTCTCAGAGTTTTTTTTTTTTTTTTTTTTTTTTTTTTTTGTGTGCTGACCTTCGTTCTTTAAATGACGCTATCCCGAGAAGGACACATAAAGGCGAGCTGTAATGGCCTCATCTTCGGCAGGCTCCTCCGGTTTTTTTTTTCGGTTATTTCTCTGAGTTTTTTTTTTTTTTTTTTTTTTTTTTTTTTTTTTTTTTTTTTTTTTTTTTTTTTTTTTACGTTGTGCTGACCTTCGCTCTTTAAATGACGCTATCCCGAGAAGGACACATAAAGGCGAGCCGTAATGGCCTCATCTTCGGCAGGCTCCTCCGATTTTTTTTTCGGTTATTTCTCTGAGTTTTTTTTTTTTTTTTTTTTTTTTTACGTTGTGCTGACCTTCGTTCTTTAAATGACGCTATCCCGAGAAGGACACATAAAGGCAAGCTGTAATGGCCTCATCTTCGGCAGGCTCCTCCGGTTTTTTTTTTCGGTTTTCTCTCAGAGTTTTTTTTTTTTTTTTTTACGTTGTGCTGACCTTCGTTCTTTAAATGACGCTATCCCGAAAAGGACACATAAATGCGAGCTGTAATGGCCTCATCTTCGGCAGGCTCCTTCGGTTTTTTCTCAAGAGTTTTTTTTTTTTTTTTTTTTTTTTTTTTTTTTTTTTTTTTTTTTTTTTTTTTTTTTTTTTTTTTTTTACGTTGTGCTGACCTTCGTTCTTTAAATGACGCTATCCCGAGAAGGACACATAAAGGCGAGCCGTAATGTCCTCATCTTCGGCAGTCTCCTCCGGTTTTTTTTTTTGGTTATTTCTCTGAGTTTTTTTTTCTTTTTTCTTTTTTTTTTTTTTCCGTTGTGCTGACCATCGTTCTTTAAATGACGCTATCCAGAGAAGGACACATAAAGGCGAGCTGTAATGGCCTCATCTTCGGCAGGCTCCTCCGGTTTTTTTGTCGGTTTTTTCTCAGAGTTTTTTTTTTTTTTTTTTTTTTTTTTTTGTGTGTGCTGACCTTCGTTCTTTAAATGACGCTATCCCGAGAAGGACACATAAAGGCGAGCTGTAATGGCCTCATCTTCGGCAGGCTCCTCCGGTTTTTTTTTCGGTTATTTCTCTGAGTTTTTTTTTTTTTTTTTTTTTTTTTTTTTTTTTTTTTTTTTTTTTTTTTTTTTTTTTTTTTTTTTTTTTTACGTTGTGCTGACCTTCGCTCTTTAAATGACGCTATCCCGAGAAGGACACATAAAGGCGAGCCGTAATGGCCTCATCTTCGGCAGGCTCCTCCGATTTTTTTTTCGGTTATTTCTCTGAGTTTTTTTTTTTTTTTTTTTTTTTACGTTGTGCTGACCTTCGTTCTTTAAATGACGCTATCCCGAGAAGGACACATAAAGGCAAGCCGTAATGGCCTCATCTTCGGCAGGCTCCTCCGATTTTTTTTTCGGTTATTTCTCTGAGTTTTTTTTTTTTTTTTTTTTTTTTTTTACGTTGTGCTGACCTTCGTTCTTTAAATGACGCTATCCCGAGAAGGACACATAAAGGCAAGCTGTAATGGCCTCATCTTCGGCAGGCTCCTCCGGTTTTTTTTTTCGGTTTTCTCTCAGAGTTTTTTTTTTTTTTTTTACGTTGTGCTGACCTTCGTTCTTTAAATGACGCTATCCCGAAAAGGACACATAAATGCGAGCTGTAATGGCCTCATCTTCGGCAGGCTCCTTCGGTTTTTTCTCAAGAGTTTTTTTTTTTTTTTTTTTTTTTTTTTTTTTTTTTTTTTTTTTTTTTTACGTTGTGCTGACCTTCGTTCTTTAAATGACGCTATCCCGAGAAGGACACATAAAGGCGAGCCGTAATGTCCTCATCTTCGGCAGTCTCCTCCGGTTTTTTTTTTTGGTTATTTCTCTGAGTTTTTTTTTCTTTTTTCTTTTTTTTTTTTTTCCGTTGTGCTGACCATCGTTCTTTAAATGACGCTATCCAGAGAAGGACACATAAAGGCGAGCTGTAATGGCCTCATCTTCGGCAGGCTCCTCCGGTTTTTTTGTCGGTTTTTTCTCAGAGTTTTTTTTTTTTTTTTTTTTTTTTTTTTTGTGTGCTGACCTTCGTTCTTTAAATGACGCTATCCCGAGAAGGACACATAAAGGCGAGCTGTAATGGCCTCATCTTCGGCAGGCTCCTCCGGTTTTTTTTTTCGGTTATTTCTCTGAGTTTTTTTTTTTTTTTTTTTTTTTTTTTTTTTTTTTTTTTTTTTTTTTTTTTTTTTTTTTTTTTTTTACGTTGTGCTGACCTTCGCTCTTTAAATGACGCTATCCCGAGAAGGACACATAAAGGCGAGCCGTAATGGCCTCATCTTCGGCAGGCTCCTCCGATTTTTTTTTCGGTTATTTCTCTGAGTTTTTTTTTTTTTTTTTTTTTTTACGTTTTGCTGACCTTCGTTCTTTAAATGACGCTATCCCGAGAAGGACACATAAAGGCAAGCCGTAATGGCCTCATCTTCGGCAGGCTCCTCCGATTTTTTTTTCGGTTATTTCTCTGAGTTTTTTTTTTTTTTTTTTTTTTTTTACGTTGTGCTGACCTTCGTTCTTTAAATGACGCTATCCCGAGAAGGACACATAAAGGCAAGCTGTAATGGCCTCATCTTCGGCAGGCTCCTCCGGTTTTTTTTTTCGGTTTTCTCTCAGAGTTTTTTTTTTTTTTTTTTACGTTGTGCTGACCTTCGTTCTTTAAATGACGCTATCCCGAAAAGGACACATAAATGCGAGCTGTAATGGCCTCATCTTCGGCAGGCTCCTTCGGTTTTTTCTCAAGAGTTTTTTTTTTTTTTTTTTTTTTTTTTTTTTTTTTTTTTTTTTTTAACGTTGTGCTGACCTTCGTTCTTTAAATGACGCTATCCCGAGAAGGACACATAAAGGCGAGCCGTAATGTCCTCATCTTCGGCAGTATCCTCCGGTTTTTTTTTTTGGTTATTTCTCTGAGTTTTTTTTTCTTTTTTCTTTTTTTTTTTTTCCGTTGTGCTGACCATCGTTCTTTAAATGACGCTATCCAGAGAAGGACACATAAAGGCGAGCTGTAATGGCCTCATCTTCGGCAGGCTCCTCCGGTTTTTTTGTCGGTTTTTTCTCAGAGTTTTTTTTTTTTTTTTTTTTTTTTTTTTTGTGTGTGCTGACCTTCGTTCTTTAAATGACGCTATCCCGAGAAGGACACATAAAGGCGAGCTGTAATGGCCTCATCTTCGGCAGGCTCCTCCGGTTTTTTTTTTCGGTTATTTCTCTGAGTTTTTTTTTTTTTTTTTTTTTTTTTTTTTTTTTTTTTTTTTTTTTTTTTTTTTTTTTTTTTTTTTACGTTGTGCTGACCTTCGCTCTTTAAATGACGCTATCCCGAGAAGGACACATAAAGGCGAGCCGTAATGGCCTCATCTTCGGCAGGCTCCTCCGATTTTTTTTTCGGTTATTTCTCTGAGTTTTTTTTTTTTTTTTTTTTTTTTACGTTGTGCTGACCTTCGTTCTTTAAATGACGCTATCCCGAGAAGGACACATAAAGGCAAGCTGTAATGGCCTCATCTTCGGCAGGCTCCTCCGGTTTTTTTTTTCGGTTTTCTCTCAGAGTTTTTTTTTTTTTTTTTTTACGTTGTGCTGACCTTCGTTCTTTAAATGACGCTATCCCGAAAAGGACACATAAATGCGAGCTGTAATGGCCTCATCTTCGGCAGGCTCCTTCGGTTTTTTCTCAAGAGTTTTTTTTTTTTTTTTTTTTTTTTTTTTTTTTTTTACGTTGTGCTGACCTTCGTTCTTTAAATGACGCTATCCCGAGAAGGACACATAAAGGCGAGCCGTAATGTCCTCATCTTCGGCAGTCTCCTCCGGTTTTTTTTTTTGGTTATTTCTCTGAGTTTTTTTTTCTTTTTTCTTTTTTTTTTTTTTTCCGTTGTGCTGACCATCGTTCTTTAAATGACGCTATCCAGAGAAGGACACATAAAGGCGAGCTGTAATGGCCTCATCTTCGGCAGGCTCCTCCGGTTTTTTTGTCGGTTTTTTCTCAGAGTTTTTTTTTTTTTTTTTTTTTTTTTTTTTTTTTTTGTGTGTGCTGACCTTCGTTCTTTAAATGACGCTATCCCGAGAAGGACACATAAAGGCGAGCCGTAATGTCCTCATCTTCGGCAGTCTCCTCCGGTTTTTTTTTTTGGTTATTTCTCTGAGTTTTTTTTTCTTTTTTCTTTTTTTTTTTTTTTCCGTTGTGCTGACCATCGTTCTTTAAATGACGCTATCCAGAGAAGGACACATAAAGGCGAGCTGTAATGGCCTCATCTTCGGCAGGCTCCTCCGGTTTTTTTGTCGGTTTTTTCTCAGAGTTTTTTTTTTTTTTTTTTTTTTTTTTTTTTTTTTTGTGTGTGCTGACCTTCGTTCTTTAAATGACGCTATCCCGAGAAGGACACATAAAGGCGAGCTGTAATGGCCTCATCTTCGGCAGGCTCCTCCGGTTTTTTTTTTCGGTTATTTCTCTGAGTTTCTTTTTTTTTTTTTTTTTTTTTTTTTTTTTTACGTTGTGCTGACCTTCGTTCTTTAAATGACGCTATCCCGAGAAGGACACATAAAGGCAAGCTGTAATGGCCTCATCTTCGGCAGGCTCCTCCGGTTTTTTTTTTCGGTTTTCTCTCAGAGTTTTTTTTTTTTTTTTTTTACGTTGTGCTGACCTTCGTTCTTTAAATGACGCTATCCCGAAAAGGACACATAAATGCGAGCTGTAATGGCCTCATCTTCGGCAGGCTCCTTCGGTTTTTTCTCAAGAGTTTTTTTTTTTTTTTTTTTTTTTTTTTTTTTTTTTTTTTACGTTGTGCTGACCTTCGTTCTTTAAATGACGCTATCCCGAGAAGGACACATAAAGGCGAGCCGTAATGTCCTCATCTTCGGCAGTCTCCTCCGGTTTTTTTTTTTTGGTTATTTCTCTGAGTTTTTTTTTCTTTTTTCTTTTTTTTTTTTTTTTCCGTTGTGCTGACCATCGTTCTTTAAATGACGCTATCCAGAGAAGGACACATAAAGGCGAGCTGTAATGGCCTCATCTTCGGCAGGCTCCTCCGGTTTTTTTGTCGGTTTTTTCTCAGAGTTTTTTTTTTTTTTTTTTTTTTTTTTTTTTTTTTGTGTGTGCTGACCTTCGTTCTTTAAATGACGCTATCCCGAGAAGGACACATAAAGGCGAGCTGTAATGGCCTCATCTTCGGCAGGCTCCTCCGGTTTTTTTTTTCGGTTATTTCTCTGAGTTTCTTTTTTTTTTTTTTTTTTTTTTTTTTTTTTTTTTTTACGTTGTGCTGACCTTCGCTCTTTAAATGACGCTATCCCGAGAAGGACACATAAAGGCGAGCCGTAATGGCCTCATCTTCGGCAGGCTCCTCCGATTTTTTTTTCGGTTATTTCTCTGAGTTTTTTTTTTTTTTTTTTTTTTTTTACGTTGTGCTGACCTTCGTTCTTTAAATGACGCTATCCCGAGAAGGACACATAAAGGCAAGCCGTAATGGCCTCATCTTCGGCAGGCTCCTCCGATTTTTTTTTCGGTTATTTCTCTGAGTTTTTTTTTTTTTTTTTTTTTTTACGTTGTGCTGACCTTCGTTCTTTAAATGACGCTATCCCGAGAAGGACACATAAAGGCAAGCTGTAATGGCCTCATCTTCGGCAGGCTCCTCCGGTTTTTTTTTTCGGTTTTCTCTCAGAGTTTTTTTTTTTTTTTTTTTTACGTTGTGCTGACCTTCGTTCTTTAAATGACGCTATCCCGAAAAGGACACATAAATGCGAGCTGTAATGGCCTCATCTTCGGCAGGCTCCTTCGGTTTTTTCTCAAGAGTTTTTTTTTTTTTTTTTTTTTTTTTTTTTTTTTTACGTTGTGCTGACCTTCGTTCTTTAAATGACGCTATCCCGAGAAGGACACATAAAGGCGAGCCGTAATGTCCTCATCTTCGGCAGTCTCCTCCGGTTTTTTTTTTTGGTTATTTCTCTGAGTTTTTTTTTCTTTTTTCTTTTTTTTTTTTTCCGTTGTGCTGACCATCGTTCTTTAAATGACGCTATCCAGAGAAGGACACATAAAGGCGAGCTGTAATGGCCTCATCTTCGGCAGGCTCCTCCGGTTTTTTTGTCGGTTTTTTCTCAGAGTTTTTTTTTTTGTGTGCTGACCTTCGTTCTTTAAATGACGCTATCCCGAGAAGGACACATAAAGGCGAGCTGTAATGGCCTCATCTTCGGCAGGCTCCTCCGGTTTTTTTTTTCGGTTATTTCTCTGAGTTTTTTTTTTTTTTTTTTTTTTTTTTTTTTTTTTTTTTTTTTTTTTTTTTACGTTGTGCTGACCTTCGCTCTTTAAATGACGCTATCCCGAGAAGGACACATAAAGGCGAGCCGTAATGGCCTCATCTTCGGCAGGCTCCTCCGATTTTTTTTTCGGTTATTTCTCTGATTTTTTTTTTTTTTTTTTTTTTTTACGTTGTGCTGACCTTCGTTCTTTAAATGACGCTATCCCGAGAAGGACACATAAAGGCAAGCTGTAATGGCCACATCTTCGGCAGGCTCCTCCGGTTTTTTTTTTTCGGTTTTCTCTCAGAGTTTTTTTTTTTTTTTTTTTACGTTGTGCTGACCTTCGTTCTTTAAATGACGCTATCCCGAAAAGGACACATAAATGCGAGCTGTAATGGCCTCATCTTCGGCAGGCTCCTTCGGTTTTTTCTCAAGAGTTTTTTTTTTTTTTTTTTTTTTTTTTTTTTTTTTTTTTTTTTTTTTTTTTTTTTTTTTTTTTTACGTTGTGCTGACCTTCGTTCTTTAAATGACGCTATCCCGAGAAGGACACATAAAGGCGAGCTGTAATGGCCTCATCTTCGGCAGGCTCCTCCGGTTTTTTTTCGGTTATTTCTCTGAGTTTTTTTTTTTTTTTTATTTTTACGTTGTGCTGACCATCGTTCTTTAAATGTTTAAATGACGCTATCCCGAGAAGGACACCTAAATTTGAGCCGTAATGGCCTCATCTTCGGCAGGCTCCTCCGGTTTTTTTTTTTTTTTACGTTGTGCTGACCTTCGTTCTTTAAATGACGCTATCCCGAGAAGGACACATAAAGGCGAGCCGTAATGGCCTCATCTTCGGCAGGCTCCTCCGGTTTTTTTTTTCGGTTATTTCTCAGAGTTTTTTTTTTTTTTTTTTTTTTTTTTTTTTTTTTATTACGTTGTGCTGACCTTCGCTCTTTAAATGACGCTATCCCGAGAAGGACACATAAAGGCGAGCCGTAATGGCCTCATCTTCGGCAGGCTCCTCCGATTTTTTTTTCGGTTATTTCTCTGAGTTTTTTTTTTTTTTTTTTTTTTTACGTTGTGCTGACCTTCGTTCTTTAAATGACGCTATCCCGAGAAGGACACATAAAGGCAAGCTGTAATGGCCTCATCTTCGGCAGGCTCCTCCGGTTTTTTTTTTCGGTTTTCTCTCAAAGTTTTTTTTTTTTTTTTTACGTTGTGCTGACCTTCGTTCTTTAAATGACGCTATCCCGAAGAGGACACATAAATGCGAGCTGTAATGGCCTCATCTTCGGCAGGCTCCTTCGGTTTTTTCTCAAGAGATTTTTTTTTTTTTTTTTTTTTTTTTTTTTTTACGTTGTGCTGACCTTCGTTCTTTAAATGACGCTATCCCGAGAAGGACACATAAAGGCGAGCCGTAATGTCCTCATCTTCGGCAGTCTCCTCCGGTTTTTTTTTTTGGTTATTTCTCTGAGTTTTTTTTTCTTTTTTCTTTTTTTTTTTTTCCGTTGTGCTGACCATCGTTCTTTAAATGACGCTATCCAGAGAAGGACACATAAAGGCGAGCTGTAATGGCCTCATCTTCGGCAGGCTCCTCCGATTTTTTTGTCGGTTTTTTCTCAGAGTTTTTTTTTTTTTTTTTTTTTTTTGTGCTGACCTTCGTTCTTTAAATGACGCTATCCCGAGAAGGACACATAAAGGCGAGCTGTAATGGCCTCATCTTCGGCAGGCTCCTCCGGTTTTTTTTTTCGGTTATTTCTCTGAGTTTTTTTTTTTTTTTTATTTTTTTTTTTTACGTTGTGCTGACCTTCGCTCTTTAAATGACGCTATCCCGAGAAGGACACATAAAGGCGAGCCGTAATGGCCTCATCTTCGGCAGGCTCCTCCGATTTTTTTTTCGGTTATTTCTCTGAGTTTTTTTTTTTTTTTTTTTTTTTAACGTTGTGCTGACCTTCGTTCTTTAAATGACGCTATCCCGAGAAGGACACATAAAGGCAAGCTGTAATGGCCTCATCTTCGGCAGGCTCCTCCGGTTTTTTTTTTCGGTTTTCTCTCAGAGTTTTTTTTTTTTTTTTTTTTTTTACGTTGTGCTGACCTTCGTTCTTTAAATGACGCTATCCCGAAAAGGACACATAAATGCGAGCTGTAATGGCCTCATCTTCGGCAGGCTCCTTCGGTTTTTTCTCAAGAGTTTTTTTTTTTTTTTTTTTTTTAACGTTGTGCTGACCTTCGTTCTTTAAATGACGCTATCCCGAGAAGGACACATAAAGGCGAGCCGTAATGGCCTCATCTTCGGCAGGCTCCTCCGGTTTTTTTGTCGGTTTTTTCTCTGGGTTTTTTTTTTTTTTTTTTGTTACGTTGTGCTGACCTTCGTTCTTTAAATGACGCAATCCCGAGAAGGACACATAAAGGCGAGCTGTAATGGCCTCATCTTCGGCAGGCTCCTCCGGTTTCTTTTCGGTTATTTCTATGAGTTTTTTTTTTTTTTTTTTTTTTTACGTTGTGCTGACCTTCGTTCTTTAAATGACGCTATCCCGAGAAGGACACATAAAGGCGAGCCGTAATGTCCTCATCTTCGGCAGGCTCCTCCGGTTTTTTTTTCGGTTATTTCTCTAAGTTTTTTTTTTTTTTTTCCGTTGTGCTGACCATCGTTCTTTAAATGACGCTATCCAGAGAAGGACACATAAAGGCGAGCTGTAATGGCCTCATCTTCGGCAGGCTCCTCCGATTTTTTTGTCGGTTTTTTCTCTGGTTTTTTTTTTTTTTTTTTTTTTTTTTTTTTTTTTTTTTTTTTTTTTTTTTTTTTTTTTTTTTTTTTTTTTTTACGTTGTGCTGACCTTCGTTCTTTAAATGACGCTATCCCGAGAAGGACACATAAAGGCGAGCCGTAATGTCCTCATCTTCGGCAGGCTCCTCCGGTTTTTTTTTTCGGTTATTTCTCTGAGTTTTTTTTTTTTTTTTTTTTTTTTTTTTTTTTTTTTTTTTTTTTTTTTTTTTTTTTTTACGTTGTGCTGACCTTCGCTCTTTAAATGACGCTATCCCGAGAAGGACACATAAAGGCGAGCCGTAATGGCCTCATCTTCGGCAGGCTCCTCCGATTTTTTTTTCGGTTATTTCTCTGAGTTTTTTTTTTTTTTTTTTTTAACGTTGTGCTGACCTTCGTTCTTTAAATGACGTTATCCCGAGAAGGACACATAAAGGCAAGCTGTAATGGCCTCATCTTCGGCAGGCTCCTCCGGTTTTTTTTTTCGGTTTTCTCTCAGAGTTTTTTTTTTTTTTTTTTTTTTACGTTGTGCTGACCTTCGTTCTTTAAATGACGCTATCCCGAAAAGGACACATAAATGCGAGCTGTAATGGCCTCATCTTCGGCAGGCTCCTTCGGTTTTTTCTCAAGAGTTTTTTTTTTTTTTTTTTTTTTTTTTTTTTAACGTTGTGCTGACCTTCGTTCTTTAAATGACGCTATCCCGAGAAGGACACATAAAGGCGAGCCGTAATGGCCTCATCTTCGGCAGGCTCCTCCGGTTTTTTTGTCGGTTTTTTCTCTGGTTTTTTTTTTTTTTTTTTGTTACGTTGTGCTGACCTTCGTTCTTTAAATGACGCAATCCCGAGAAGGACACATAAAGGCGAGCTGTAATGGCCTCATCTTCGGCAGGCTCCTCCGGTTTCTTTTCGGTTATTTCTATGAGTTTTTTTTTTTTTTTTTTTTTTTTTTTTTTTTTTTTTTTTTTACGTTGTGCTGACCTTCGTTCTTTAAATGACGCTATCCCGAGAAGGACACATAAAGGCGAGCCGTAATGTCCTCATCTTCGGCAGGCTCCTCCGGTTTTTTTTTTCGGTTATTTCTCTGAGTTTTTTTTTTTTCCGTTGTGCTGACCATCGTTCTTTAAATGACGCTATCCAGAGAAGGACACATAAAGGCGAGCTATAATGGCCTCATCTTCGGCAGG